>NW_027527131.1:121800-232774 GCF_008692635.1 Crocuta crocuta
GGATTTCAGTCCTGTGAGTTCATGGTTATGGGAGAAGAAATTAAGAAAAGCAAAAGACCAGTTAAATTATGCCAGTTTCCACCCCCCTCCCCCCCACAATTAAAGGTGAACAGTCTCTGAAATATTCATTGGTTTGTTTCAAGCATAGGAGAACCTCAGCTCCAGACTTGACTTCATATGCAGTCAATGTGACCTATTCTGGCTTGAAATATTAGAGACTATATATTTTGTAACTGGTAGGACACGTCAGCTGCCTCCCTTTTGAAATAGAGGATCATGAATAGTCAAATGTGCCCTCTCCTGTTTTCCATTAATGCTAAGTTGGAAGAGAGTTGGGATTTTATCTATATTTATAGCATATGGAATCATACACTAGAAAAGCTATGAGCATGAATTTGGCAGGGAAGAGAGGATATCTCTGTCAACATAACCAGGGTCTCAGCAGTTTCTAGGTTATTAATGTGCCTCAAAAATTTGTAGGAGCTGCATATGTTTGAGGCAGTGAACTATTTTTCTACCAGCTGTGTGTATTCCTTGAATTCTGGACTCAGCCAGTTTTCAACACATAGTGAAAGAAAAGTAAATATTCTTGCACTTGGCCTCATGCCATGTGGCAAAACTCAGGCCTGAAAAATGTATTTGAAGTCAAAATTAATGCCTGACTTATTCTGGAGAAAGACTATTCTCTTAAACAAGGTTTTTAAGTGTGTTGGGAAGATGGATGTCAGAATTGTATTTTTATTTTCTTTCTCACAAAATTTTACATAAGTCCTTGTATGTCTATACTGTTTCAAATGAATCCACGTGACCATGAAGATATCCAAACTGAACATTCAAAATACCACTTATTAATAACATCAGAATTCAAAGCTATCTCAAAAGTAATACTTTATAGCTGACTCTACAAGTATTCTCATTACCATTTTGGTCTATCCATCCATCCATCTATTATCTATCATCATTCTAATAAATAGATTCCAGATATATCCATTTTGATTTTTTTAATGCTTTATTTATTTCTGAGAGAGAGAGAGAGAGAGAGCATGAGCAGGGGAGGGTCAGAGAGGGAGGGAGACACAGAATCTGAAGCAGGCTCCAGGCTCTGAGCTGGCTGTTAGCACAGAGCTCCGATGTGGGGCTCGAACCCACCAATTGTGAGATCGTGACCTGAGGTAAAGTCAGATGCTTAATCAACTGAGCCACCAAGGTGCTCCCAGATATATCCATTTTGAATCTAATAGTATTCAACATGTTTGAGAAGTTGGAATGATCAAGGTATATTAAGTCCCTGCTGCTCTAACCACGCAGTTAGATTTGTTACAGAAACAATAAAAAACTAAATTTCTATTCTACAGGTGAAAACAAATATTTATTATTCAACCTTCCAAGTATTCAAATGTATATTTCTTAATTGGACACTTCTCTGAAAGTATTTCTTTTTTTAAATGAATCTTATGTCCATTTCTCCCTGTGCATTGATGGTTGCCTTAATCATTGATTCTTTTCCTTAAAGCAGCCTTATTGAGATATAATTTTTGTACATACATTTCACTTGTTAAACTTGTAGAATTCAATGGATTTTAGTATATCATGGAGTTCTGCAACCATCACCAAAACCTAACTTTGGAAACATTTTGTCACCCCCAAAGAAACCCTCACCTCCCCGCTTCTGCTTCTGCATCCCCAGCCGATGGAACCCCTAATCTACTTTCCAATTCTATAGATTTGTCTTTACTGGACATTTCATATAAATGGAATCATACCATATGTGGTCTTTTGTGACTGGCTTGTTTTACTCAGTATAATGTGTCTGAAGTTCACCCATGTTGTAGCATGTATCAGTTCTTCACTATTTCTAATGGCTGAATAATATTTCATTGTATGTATATACCACTTTATTTATTTACCAATAAGATAATGGACATTTGGGTTATTTTATTTTTTGGCAATTATGAACAATGCTGCTATGAGCATTCATGGCAAGTTTTATATGGATATATGTTTACATTTCTGTTGAGTATATACTTAAGAGCGAAATTGCTTGGTCATAGGATTACTCTATGTTTAACTTTTTGAGGAAATGCCAACTATTTTCCAAAGCATTTTACATTCCTTCCTTCCATTAATGTATAAGAGTACCAGTTTCTCCACATCATCTCCAACATTGCTGTTATCTTTTTTATTATTACTTTCCTAGTGGATATGAAATGGCATCTCATTATGGTTTTAGTTTGCATTTCCTTGGTGACTAATGCTATTAGGCATCTTTTCATGTGCTTATTTGCCATTTGTATATGTTGTTTGCTGAAATGACTATTCAGGTCCTTTGCCAAATGTTTAATTGGGTTACGCGGCTCTTAATTATTGAATTGTAAGAGTACTTTATATATTCTAGATAGCAAACCCTTACGAGCTATACAAGTTGCAAATATTTCACCCATAATATCACTTTCTTGATATTATTTGCAACACAAAAAAACAGTTTTGCTAAAGTAAAATTATCTAATTTTTCTTTTGTCACTTGTGCTTTTTGTATAGAAGATATTGCTTAAACTGACATCACAAAGATTTTCTTCTCTCTCTCTATATTTTTAAGTGGGGCTCACACTCAATGTGGGGCTTGAACTCAAAACCCCAAGATTAAGAGTCATATGTTCTACTGATTGAGCCAGCCAGGCACCCTGACTTCTATATTTAAAACTTTTTTTTAATCTTTATTTATTTTTGAGAGTGAGAGGGACAGAGTGTGAGCAGGGGAGGAACAGTGAGGGGAGATGCAGAATACAGGCTCCAGACTCTGAACTGTCAGAACAAAGCCCAAAGTGGGGATCGAATTCACGAACCGTGAGATCATGACCTGAATCCACGTGGGACACTCAACTGATTGAGCCACCCAGGTGCCCCTCCTACTTCTATATTTTAAGAGTGTTTTTTGTCTGTGTTTTCAATTTAGCACTTATATATATTTAGGTCTGTTATCCATTCTGAGTTAAGTTTTGGATATACTATAAACAAGTCATCCAACTCCAACTTTCCATTCTTTCGTATGTGAATATACAGTTGTTCAGCACCATTTGTTGAAAAAAAAAAATACTTCTCCCAATTAATTCTTATGGTACTGTTGAAAATTAATAGGCCGTAAATCTAACGGTTCATTTCTGGACCACCCCCCCACAATCTGTTCCATTGATCTATATATCTATCCTTATGTTAGTACCACACTGTCTTGATTACATTTTATAGTAAGTTTGGAAATTGGGAAGCATGTGTCTTCCAACTTTGTTCTTTTTTACGTTTCAAAAGTATGTTTCTTAAATTGGATAATTTTACTGAAAATATTCCTGCTTTCAATTTTTTTAATGTTTATTTATATTTGAGAGAGAGACAGAGAGAGAGTGAGCATTAGCAGGGGAGGGGCAGAGAGAGAGAGAAACACAGAATCCAAAGCAGGCTCTAGGCTCTGAGCTGTCAGCACAGGGCTTGACACGAGTCTCAAACTCACAAACTATAAGGTCATGTTCTGAGCCAAAGTTGGATGCTTAACTCACTGGGCCACCCAGGTGCCCCAAAATATTTCTGCCTTAAAGTGTTGAGGTATTAGAATGGTGAAATGTTGTAGATGTTTCTTCCTATACATTGGTAGCTGCCTTAGTGATTTCCGTTTTGTTCTTTTGGATGAAGCAAATTACTAGTTTTAATACTATGCGCCCCAAATTTTACTATACAATTTTAAACAAACATGAAGAATTAAAAAAGACTTTCTCTTTTTAGGTTGTGTTAATTTTGTTTCCAGAGGTTTTCCCAAGACAGAAACATAATGTATGGGCTTCTCTGGTCCAGTGGGGCAAAGGCTCAGGATTTTAGCTGTTAGTTTTCAGCTGGCTGAGGTTGCCACATGTTGGAAGCTGAGGTCATCTATATGAAGAGGGGAAATGAAGGGTGTCAAAGAAGAAAAGAAGTGATTACCAATGTAACCAGAAAGGGAAACCAATAAATTGAAATAAATTAACTCCGTACTTTTTTTGGCTTTTTCTTTCTAGGGAAGCATTAAATTTGATTTTTAGAACTGTATGATGAGAAGAGATAGAAGTTTTGGTAAAAGGTCCTCATCAATTTATGGTAAAGAGGAAGATACAGGTTCTAATAAAACCTGGAATAATCACATAATTTTCAAGGAAGACTTTTGATTATTTACTCCAAAGTGCTAGTTTTGAAGATAGCAAGATCAGAAAATATAACTGGACCAAAACTGTACAAATAGCATGTGTCCAAATCAGTCCTAAAACCAAGACCCCCTGGCTTCTAAGTCTGATTTCATTCAGATTTACCTTCAGAAAACATTATAATAATAATAAATATGACTTAACATTTTAGAAGAAAAGTTGATAAGAGCATAGAAGGGAACATCAGAGGACACCACAACCTAAGACAACTTTGACATTTCTAAATTTCCTGTATATGGCACAACATGATGCTAGTACTCCCAGTGAAAATTCTTGTTTAAATCTCCTGGGGAAACACAGGTTGTCTCCTAAATACTAAGTCTTCACTCAGATTCAGCCTATACACAGAAACTTGAACATAGAAAGACAATTGCTTAAAATAAGCTATGTGTACATTCAGTCTCCACATGGTCAACTCTGCCATCTGCAGGACCACAATCAGCTTAGAAACTGGCAGAATTTGCTAGTGAAATCATGGGACTCCCCATTTCTTCTATTCCCATAAATGTAGTTAGATTCCTGATTTGTTATTATATAAACATTAGTTCAAGTTCTATAGATGGTGACAGAAGTAAAGGATTCTGTACCTAATCTAAGTTTAAATAGATCTAGGACACATCCTTAATGCTTCAAAACTAGAAGAACTTTAAGTAATCCTGCTGTATATGTGATTGATTGTTTTCATCTTGCCAGAATATAGATTCTTTTCCTTATACCAGAATCTAAAATTACCTTTCATTACTACTATCCTACTTGAACTACATTGTTTTGGGAATGGCTGGCCTCACCCTATTTCAAAGGTATACATGTGCTCTAGCTCTAGCTAAACCAGTGTTATACATCTCCAACTGGTCCATGAATTTGAAACCCATTAGTGACCAATGGGCCTAAAACCATGAATCAATGGAGGTCAGCTCGAAGCTACCCATTCTCTTACCATTATGAAAAAGGATCATGCCAACACAGAGAGAAACAGAGGCAAGATAATAAGAACAGGTTCTGTGTTGTCTCCGATTTTGGCTAAGCTAGTCTAGGTTGGGTTTTCTGTCACTTGCAACCAAAAGAGTCCTAGCAGATATATCGCTGAATTATGTTGTTGTGACTCACAGGAGAGAGAGGAGAGAGGCAAGGTATAAGGAAGGGAGAAAAAGAGAGAGGAGGGAGAAGAGGTCTTAGATCATCTTGAATTTAAAGCAAAAGATATGAAATAGAATCTCTTAACAAAAATGTACTTGAATCAAAGAAACAGCAAATGTTAGAATGAAATAAGTAATCTTGGAATTCACAAGGTTATTTTGAAGAATTTGAGTCATGAAGGAACATGGCAAATGGTTGCATCAATAAAATAACAAGAAAGGATAAAGAACCAAAGGAAGTTCTTTACCAATGCGCTTTCTCATCAAGAACAATATGCTTAATACCTCCATTCCTCCTTATTTTCCGTTCTTTTGTGTAAGTTTAACCTTTCTTTGCCTCCTTGGAGATTAGTAGGGGAAAAAAGTAAGAATGTAAAGAGCTTAATTAAGGCTTTCTGCAAACAAGCTTAATAAAAGAGATTAAGTTTATTTTCTTATCAGTTAGTCTTCGTGTATAATGTGGCTTTTTTGAAGGGACAGGAAGACATGCATTTTTAAAAATTTACTTAAAATAGATTAATTCTATGGCTTGCACTTTCCAAGCCTGAAAATCTCTCTGAGACAAGTTTGAAAAGAAGTAGCAAAGGCAAACATTCTTCTTCTCTCCCCAAATACTCAAAACAAAACTTTGTCACTTCACATTTTCGTAAGTACTGCTCAGGAGAAGGGGAAAAAATGAGAATTGAATTTGGGTAACAAGATTAAATTATAATCAGGAAATGTGTTTCAGAAAGTCCAAGACCATCAGGCTTCACAGCACTGCTCTCTTAGTCTGCTTTTGCAACAAATTCTCAACTGTTGAAAAAGTGTTGCAGAGGAAGCCTAATGACTAGGTGGCGTCTTAACTACTCTTCCTTTTTGAGGCTTTGAATATTTCTCACCTTGCATGTTTGCAATGATTCTTGCTTGAGAAGTGTTCCCACAGCTTCCTAGCATCTTCTCAATTCTCACTCCTACCCTCAGGGTACTTTGCTTCTTTGCATGAGTTGAATGGGGAGAGGAAAAATAGATATTAGGGAGGCGCTACAATACATAATATATAATTGAGAAAAAAAATGAAAAGGATAGAAAATGACAATTGATGATGAGAGAAAACATATTTGTATGTCTCTATAAGTGGAAAAATGATGGTAGGTTATCTACCTTCAAGGGTCCTTTTCTTCTGATATAATGAAATAATGATATTGCTTGAGCAATGGATCCTTCACGAGAATTCAATTCCCAGTTTTCCCTGCAGCTATGGTAGCCATAGGACTCAGTTGACCATGTGATGTTAACAAAGGCAAATTCCTTTGACACTTTTCCTTTTAAAATCTTTCTCATTTTTTCCTTCCTGAAGTGAGAATGTGATTCCTAGAATTTGAAAAATTGTGCCTTGTAACACTGAGAGAAATAAATCACAGGATATTGTTGGTTGAGAAAAACTATCTGGACTGCCAACCACAAACCTCTTGACATATTAGAAAAATAAACTCCATTGATTGTGTATGCCATTGAGTATTTGGAGGTATATAAATATAAACCACATATGTTTGTGTATGTGGATATATGTGCTTGTGTGTCCATTTTAAATTATAATGCAAACTACACTCCCAAGTCAAGAAATAATCTTTTAAAACATATCACAGAGATTCATAGATGGATATAGTAACATTTATTTAATCAGTGCCCCCCTGCTAATATTTAGACTTCAACTTCTCAAAGAGCAGCAATATTGTTCCCCTGGGAAATTTTATATTTTATATAATATTGTATATTTTTTATACAAAATAACACATATAAAATATTGAATATAATATATAAGTATATAAGATAATATATGTAATATGTATAATATACATAATTTATATATGTAAATATATGTGTATATGTATGTGTGTATACGTTTGTGTACATATATATATATGTGTGTTTGTATGGTTGTACCAGAAGTTAGTGTGGCAGCATTTCTGGTATTTAATGGAGGAAGGAAATCAAGGTTATATATCTGCAAATGCTAATATCACTCTGTTTAGAGCCATCATATCGGTAGTTTATACTTTTTGACTATTATGATCAATGTAAAAATGTGATAAAATTTTTATACAAGCAACTAATGATTTTCTTAGTGTAAATTACCTACAAGTAAAAATACTGGGTCCAGATTCAGTTATTTTAACGTTTTCAGATGATGAATGTATGCATATTTATAGAATTTATGTTCAAAGTTGTCTTTCAGAAAATCTGTACCAATTTAAACTCCAAATTATTTCTTTACATTTTGCTAATCCAAGTAAATTTGGGTTCTAAAGAGTAGCATTTGTTTAACAGTGAGTTAACCTGTCCTTAAAGCTGGTCATCTCTGCCCTCCAGAGTACGCCACTGTTGTGTAAATGAAGAATCAGAAAACCAGTGAAAGTGTGTGGGTGATCCCATTTCTAAAAATATTTTACTTCTTTTCTCCTAGCAGCAGTGAAGTCAATCTCTCAAAGCCTGTAACAATGAAAATGGAAGAACATTTGCGTAGACCTTTCTAAGATTACACTTTACATGCTCAAGTGACCCTAGGAGGTATTTTTGTTATTTTAATTTTAGAGATGAGGAAATTTTAGATACTAAGACTTGTTTGTGATAGAAAGAAAGGAAGAAGGAAGGATTTGGCTTCTTAGAAATTGCTGTTATAAAATGAGCTCAAACATGCTGCAAATTTCTGAGTGACAAAATTGTCCTATTAAGTGATTAATAAATCACAATGATTTTACTATGTGACTCCAAAGCTTAAAAAGTGTGTATTATATAAAATTTAGGACATAGAAAACACCATAACTAAGGAATTTAATATGACTATGACATGCCGCAAACAACTGTTAACATTTTGAGGTGTTTTGCATGAGTGTGTTTGTGTGTGTGTGTTATATATTTGCATACAAATCAAATAAAATATATACTGTGTTGTGTGGCATATTCATGCTTTTACTGCTCTGGTTCAGCACGTGTCACTGCACAAAGGAGATCCTCAGTTTATCTGCTGAATGCTGGACTTGAAGGAAGAAAGTCATGGTTCTTTTAGACTGTGTGTTTGTCCATGTGTATAACTTTGAGCTCAGTCTTTCCAAGTGCTAAATAGCAGCTTGCATTATGCTGCAAAATACTGCTTCATTTATGGATGACAATACTGAGGTCCAGTAAGTTAAATGGTTTGTTCCAGGTTACACTGCGAATAAGTTGCAGAAATGAGACTTGAGTCCAGGTCTCTATATTCTGTTTTATGTTTTTGTATTTTCTGTTCAGTACTCCTCTAGCTACATCACAGTTGCTTCAAACTCCTTTTTTTTTTTTTTTTGGCTTTGTTAGAATTACATTAAAAAGTCAAATATAACTTACATTCAGGAAGTTTAGAATACTACAATAAAAATGAATACATATATTATACACACACACACACATGTGATTAGACTAATGTGTTATATCTCACATCCAATTTCATAACCTTCTTATGGATATACATGCCAGAACTGCCTGGTCACCATGAAACTATGTGGATTTTTGTCTATAACCATATATATATCTGAGTGGCTGTTTCATACGCAGATAGAATGAAGCCAGGCTTTTAGATGACACACTGTATTGTGAGGAAATGCTGTAATGTTAAAATGCATATACACAATACCCTTTAGCTCTATCCACACTTGGGAATGGAAACACTAATTGTGCCTTTAGAATTAATACTGCAATATTGTGGTTTACTGGGATACAAAATTAGGAGCTCTAATACGGTGTTCCTGTAATTTGTATATTTCCTTGCCAGTATTATATTTTTGTTTTCAATTTATAATTTTTGAAAGGATTATATTGTTTCCTTTATTTTTAATGCTTATCCTAAATGGCATAATTGCTGACAGGAAGAACAGGAGTAGGGTATAAATCTGTTTTTCCCTACCGCTCCTCACTGACCCAAAAACGTCTAGTCTGGCTGCTCATCACCATCTTTTCAGCCTTTCAAATTTCATTCCTGTATTCTACAGCAAACTTGTAAATTAACATGTTGCTTCATTTTCTTTTCTTTTCTTTCCTTTTCTTTCTTTTTCTTTTTGCTATATAAAACCAATTTTATTTTTTATTTTTTTATTTTTTAATTTACATCGCAGTGAGTTAGCATATAGTGCAATAATGATTTCAGCAGTAGGTTCCAGTGATTCATAACTTACCTGTAACACCCAGTGCTCATCCCATCAAGTGCCCTCCTTAATGCCCCTTACCTATTTATCCCATCCCCCCACCCACAACCCCTCCAGCAACCCTCAGTTTGTTCTCTGTATTTAAGAATCTCTCATGCTTTGTCCCCGTTCTTGTTTTCATACTATTTTTGCTTCCCTTCCCTTATGTTCATGTGTTTTGTGTCTTAAATTCCTCATATGAGTGAAATCATATGGTATTTGTTTTTATGACTAATTTTGCTTACAATAATATCCTCTAATTCCATCCACATATTTGCAAAAGGCAAGATTTCATTGCTTTTGATTGGTGAGTAATATTCCATTGCATATATATACCACATCTTCTTTATCTATTCATCCATCAATGGACATTTGGGCTCTTTCCTTTTTTTTNTGGGCTCTTTCCATACTTTAGCTATTGTCGATAGCACTACTGTAAACATTGGTGTGCATGTGCCCTTTGAAACAGCACACCTGTATCCTTTGGATAAATGCTTAGTAGAGCAATTGCTGGGTTGTAGAGAAATTCTATTTTTAATTTTTTGAGGAACCTCCATACTGTTTTCCAGAGTGCTGCACCAGTTTGCATTCCCACCAAAAGTCCAAAAAAGATGCTCTTTCTCTGCATCCTCACCGACATTTGTTGTTGCCTGAGTTGTTGTTCATTTTAGTCATTCTGACTGGTATGAGGTGCTATCTCATTGTGGTTTTGATTTGTATTTCCCTGATGATGGGTGATGTTGAGTGTTTATTGATATGTCTATTAGCCATCTGGATGTCTTCTTTGGAGAAGTATTTATTCATGTCTTTTGCCTGTTTCTTTACTGGATTATTTGTTTCTTGGGTATTGAGTTTGATAAGCTCTTTCTAGATTTTGGATACTAACCCTTTATCTGATATGCCATTTGCAAATATCTTTTCCCATCCCATCAGTTGCCTTTAGTTTTGCTGATTGTTTCCTTCACTGTGCAGAAGCTTTTTATTTTGATGAGGTCCCAATAGTTCACTTTTGCTTTTGCTTCCTTTTCCTCCAGAGATATGTTGGGTAAGAAGTTGCTGCAGCTGAGGTCAAAGATGTTTTGCCTGCTTTCTCCTCTAAGGTTTTGATGGTTTCTTATATTACTTTTAGGTCTTTATTCCATTTTAAGCTTATTTTTATGTATGGTGTAAGAAAGTGGTCCAGATTCATTTATCTGCATGTCGCTGTCCAGTTTTCCCAGCACCACTTGCTGAAGAGACTGTCTTTATTCCATTGGATATTCTTTCCTGTTTTGTCAAAGATTAGTTGGCCATATATTTGTGGGTCCATTCCTGGGTTCTCTATTCTGTTCCACTGATCTGAGTGTCTGTTTTTGTGTCAGTAACATACTGTCCTGATGATTACAGCTTGGCAATACAACTTGAAGTCCGAGATTGTGATACCTTCAGCTTTGGTTTTCTTTTTCAGTATTGCTATGGCTATTTGGGGTCTTTTCTGGTTCCATACAAATTTTAGGATTATTTGTTCTAGCTCTGTGAAGAATGCTGGTGTTATTTTGATAGGGATTGCATTGAATATATAGATTGCTTTGGGTGGTATCGACATTTTAACAATATTTGATCTTCCAATCCATGAGCATGGAATGCTTTTCCATTTCTTGGTCTTCTTCAATTTCATTCATAAGCTTTCTATAATTTTAAGTATACAGAGTTTTTGCCTCTTTGGTTAGGTTTATTCCTAGGTATGTTATGGTTTTTGGTGCAATTGTAAATGGGATTGATTCCTTGATTTCTCATTCTGTTGCTTCATTACTGGTGTATAGAAATGCAACCGATTACCGTGCATTGATTTTATATACTGCAATGATGCTGAATTCATGGATCAGTTCTACTAGCTTTGTGGTGGAATCTTCTGGGTTTTCCATATAAAGTATCATCTTGCCTGTGAAGAGTTTGACTTCCTCCTTGCTGATTTGGATGCTTTTTATTCCTTTGTGTTGTCTGATTGCTGAGGCTAGGATTTCCAATACTATGTTGAATAACAGTGGTGAGAGTAGACATCCCTGTCATAATTCTGACTGTAGAGGGGAGGCTCTCAGTTTTTCCCAATTGAGGATGATATTAGCATTGCATCTTTCATATATGGCTTTTATGATCTCAAGGTACTATTTTTCTATCCCCACATTCTTGAAGGTTTTTATCAAGAAAGGATGCTGTATTTTGTCAAATTCTTTCTCTGCATCTATTGAGAGGATCATGTGGTTCTTGTCCTTTCTTTTACTGATGTGATGTATCACACTGATTGTTCTGTGCATATTGAATGAACTCTGCATCCCAAGTATAAATCCCACTTGGCTATTGTGAATAATTATTTTAATATGTTGTTGGATCTGGTTGGCTAAAATCTTGTTGAAAATTTTTGCATTTGTGTTCATCAGGGAATTGGTCTGTACTTCTCCTTTTTAGTGGGTTTTTTGTCTGGTTTTAGAATCAAGGTAATTCTGGCTTCAAAGAATGAGTTTGGAAGTTTTCTTTCCATTTCTGTTTTTTGGAAACGCTTCAAAAGAAATGTCTTTGTTTGACGTTTTTGATTTTCCAGTATGTGGCCACACTATTCAAGGTCTAGAAAAAGTGACTCCTTCTAGTGGGAAGCAACATAGCACAAAATCCTTCTAATGCATCTGCTTGTGAGGATTGGATATGTAGCAGTCCCCATGATAGAGTAGCCCCCCATTACCAAGTCCTAATCTTTAACAATGATAACAATAGACAGTTTTTTTAGCACTTCCTATTTGTCAGGTGTTAACTGTTTTATATATATATATATATAAATTTATATATATATATAGCTAAACTCAATTATTTTGAATACCCATTCATAAACTTGGAAAGTTTCTGAGGGTTAAGAGGAGACTGCATAAGAATTCACTCAACTCTAGAAAGGATAAAGCTGCTCTACAGAAGAAGTAAGAGCAATCAGGCATTGGAATGAAATAAATGTTAAGGAAGCATATTTTACATAGTGGATTTGCTTTAATATTAGGGAAAGAATAGACAATTTAACGCTGGACTAGGGAATTAAGAAGGTAATTAAGAAGATTAATGTTACTTTCAAAGTCGCCATAAAGATCTGAGCCTACATAGATTGAGAACCTATAATGACCAGCCTTTCTCCTTAGATAAGGAAAAATGGACAGCTCAGGAGTATAGAGTATTTGTACCATTGAATAAGGGCCATGTCTAATAGAGTGGTGTCCTGATGAATTGGAAGCAATCCTAGTTTGTAAATAATCTTAATCTGGTTGAAATCCAAATGAAATATATTTATCTGTATTATATAAGAAGTTAATACAAAGAGTTCATAAAGTTGGAAATAAAATTCAGAAAGTGAATTCCAAAGCAAGTATATTACCTAAATTAATAACAATTTACAATGCTCTGAATTGGCTAAGGGAAAAAATAATCCATACCAGCCATTTTTAGACTCTTGTTGGTGTTGTATCATTGGCATTATTTTACTAACACTGTACTGTTGAAAAGCCAGACAGACAAAGACCTCGTTCTTACATTTTGCCTTGGATAATGCCCAAATGTGAAGATTTACAATAATAGCAACTAAGATATTGAGTTATGTGACATATATTCTGTATGTCAGGTTCTATTCTGAATGCCTGGCATAAGTGAACTCATTTAATGTTTAAAACATCATTAGTTGTATTTCAGATGATGGAATATGCCAGGGGACATTGAGCACTGTTATATCAGCTGGTAGTGATAGCCCTTAGCTATTTTCTTTTTGGCAATGTTTGCTTCATTTGTGAGAAAAGAGATTTGATATACTGTCACTAGGAGAGCATGGTACCATAAGGCTTAATTTATTTCATTGTGAGATATTGTTTATCATTTGCAAAAGGGAAAGAGGAAAAGCATGACATGACGTCAGTTATACATATACAGGGGAGAAAAAAAGGATGGTGATGAGATCATGCTAATAGGGCCAGATGATGAATGATCCCCTCTTGGTCTACCCATTTGAAGACATTGGGCAGATAAAATGATTAGATGAACTCCAGTTGTGCTCAGCTCTTTGAAATAGTTGGAAGAAAGTTACCACATTTAGAGAGCTATGAAAAACAATTATAAGTAATAACTAATTATTAATGTTATTTTAGTAATTTAATAAAAGCTTTTTGTTGAATAGTCTTTTGAATAGTGTCGTTTTTAGATTTGTGAACGATTCTTTCACTGACTTATAAAAAACACTTATTCATATACCACCTGGGGAAGAATTGAGAGTTTCCAAATCTTTATAAAAATCCCCCTGCGGCATAGATTTAGGTAACTGGACTAAATGTTAAACCCACGTAAAAACATAGTGGCTTGTTCCATCAAAGAGCAAAGTAAATTCAAACAAACCACACTCACTTTAATGAACAAAAATTTAAAACTGCCTGAAGAGACATGAGTTCCTCAGACTATTTATATTAGAAATGACAGAAGAGCTTATCAGTTGTCCTTGACCATGGTAGAAAATATTACGATATATTCCATCCACGAAGGACCATTTAGTTATCACAAAATATTTCCCTCACTGCATCCTACAAATATTCACACAAAGAAGTCATCTCTTTCACCTTTGCTTGAATGAAATACAGTGATTAAATATTCATTAGTGAAAGGAAATCCTACATCTCAATAATTCTAACATGCTAGCTTAAAATGACAAAATTTGTAGAGATAACTCCTTGAGTCTTATCTTGACAGACTTCTGGCGCCTATAGAAAACTGAAGAAATAGGGGGGAAATATCTAGCTGGAACAAAGTTCTCTTTTTTTACTTTTTATCTTTATTCTTTCTTTCTTTTTTGTTGCTATAAAAGAGTGAAATAATGTCTAAAGTAACTATATTGACAGACTCTTTTTTAAAATTCAACTCATGAAGGTGAAGGTCCTAGTTTGCAACTGGATGTTCTAATTCTAAAGCAGTTAGGATATTTTCAAAGCCTAAGACTGCTGGAGGATGCTAGTATTTAAAGAGGAAAGAGATCTGATTGCTCAGTCACCTCTCCTACTGCCCCCACACTTAGCATAAAATGAATAAGGTTGAACTCAACTTTAGAAAAGAGAGAAGAGAGAAGAAAATGGGGACAAAAATAACTTGAAACATCCAGGTTCTTACAAGAAAAGGAAACCAGCCTCTAAATCATGGGGCTTCTGACTCAGCTCCTCACTTGTTTTCCTGACACCAGCAAGTGTTTCAGCTAGATATTTAGTATAAGACTTCAAAATAGTCACGGTCATGGATTGCATTTCTTCAGAAGTTGACCCCAAGGCAAGGATTTGAATTCAAGCAATTTATTTAGGAGATGATACTATGAGGTACAATTAGGGATGTGAGGAAATGAGACAGGAGAACTGAAGGAAAAACACAGTGCATTACAAAGATGGCATCTATTCTGGGCAACTGGAATTCATTCTCATTAGAGTTTCTAGGAGACATAGAGTAAGCCTCAGAGTTGCCCCAATGGAGTTGGAGAAAATAGGGTATTAATCTATTCACCTTCTGTCATTAGTGGAGGTTTGTGGCTGTGCAAGCAGGACAAAATACTGCTGTCGATGGAGAACTCTCACTTCAGTTAGAGTACCACCTCCCTCATTCTGCTCTACCAGTTCACCTGAATATATTCCTGTTTTCCTATCTTTGTCAATTAATTCTAAATCTATGTCAGCCCTGGTTTGGTTTTTCAGTGTACAGGCCTTTTACCTCTTTGGTCAAATGTATTCTTGGGTATTTTACTATTTTTGATGCAATTGTAAATGTGATTGGTTTCTTAATTTTTCTGATAGTGTATAGAAATGCAGCAGATTTTTGTATGCTGATTTTGTAACCTGAAACTTTACTTAATTTATTGGTTTAATGGATTTTTGGTGTTCTTAGGGTTTTTAAATATAAAGTCATGTCATCCACAAGTAGTGATTGTTTTACTTCACCCTTTTCAATCTGGATTCCTTTCTTTTTACTTGCTTAATTGTTCTGGCTATGATTTCCAAAATTATGTTGAATAAAAATATCTAGGATGGGCATCTTGTCTTACCCCTGATCTTAGAGGAAAAGCTTTCAGCTTTTTATTGTTGAGTATGTTAGCTGTGGGCTTATCATGTGTGGCCTTTGTTATGCTGAGGTACATTAAATCCACTTCATTGAGAGTTATCATAAATAGATGTTGAATTTTGTCACATGCTTTTTCTGCACCTATTGCAATGATGATTTTTACCTTTCCTTTTGTTAATATTGTACATCACTCTGATTGACTTGCAGATGATAAGAATTCTTGCATCTCTGGGATAAATTCCACTTTATCATTGTGTATGATATTTTAAACATATTGTTGTATTTGATTTTCTAATATTTTGTTGAGGATTTTTTCAGCTATGTTCATCAGGGATATGGACTTGTAATTTTCTTTTCTTGTGATGTCTTGGTCTGGTTTTGGGATCAAGGTAATTCTAGCTTCAAAAAATGAGTTTAGGAACATTACCTCTCCTCATTTTTTTGGAAAAGTTTGAAGAGGATAGGTATGAAATCTTTAAATGTGTGGTAGAATTAGCAGTGAAGCCATCTGGTCCTGGACTTTTGTTTGTTGGGAGATTTTTTATTACTAATTCAATTTCCTTACTAGCGATCCATTTATCCAGATTTTCTTTTTCTTCATGACCCAGTCTTAGAAGGTAATAGGTTTCCAGGCATTTATTCAGGTCTTCTAAGTTATCTAATTTATTGGCATATAACTTTCAATAGTAGTCTCATATGATCCTTTGTATTTCTGTGGTGTCAGTTGTAACTTCTTTTTCACTTCTGATTTCATTTATTTGAACCCTCTTTTTACTTGATGAGTCTAGCTAAAAGTTTGTCAATTTTGTTAACCTTTTCAAAGAACCAGTTCTTAGTTTCATTCACCTTTTCTATTTTGTTTTTAAGTCTCTATGTCACTCATTTCTGTTCTGATCTTTATTATTTCCTTCCTTCTACTAATTTAGGCTTTGTTTGTTCTTCTTTTCCTATTTCCTTTAAGTATAAATTTAGAATACTTAAGATTTTTGTTCCTTTAGATATGACTATATTGCTATGACATGTCTTTTTTACAACTGCTTTTGCTGCATCCCATAAATATTGCTAAGGTGTATTTCCTTTCTTATTTATCTCGAGGTATTTTTTATTTTTCCTTTGATTTCTCTGTTAACCCATCAGTTGTTCTGTAACATGTTATTTAATCTCCACATATTTGTTATTTTTCTAGTTTTCTGCTTGTATTTTTAGTTTCACACCACCATGGTCAGAAAAGACGATTGATGTAGTTTCAATCTTCTTAAATTTATTGAAATTTGTTTTGTGTCATTCTAACTCTATGATCTAACCTGGAGAATATTCCATGTACTCTTTGAGCAGAACATTTATTCTGCTGCTTTTGGATGGAACGTTCTGTATATATCTATTAGACCATCCGGTCTAATTTTTAAAAAATGTTTATTTCTTTTTGATAGAGAACATAAGCAGGGGTGGTATAGAGAAAGGGGGACAAAGGATCTGAAGCTGGCTCCACAATGACAGCAGCAAGCCCAGTGCGGGATTTGAACTCATGATCCATAAGATCACAACCTGAGCCAAAGTCAGGTGATCAACTGACTGAGACACCCAAGCATCCCTGGCCTAATGTGTTAAGATTGATGTTTCCTTATTGGTTTTCTGTCTAAATAATCTATTCATTGATGTTTGTGTGGTATTAAATTTCCCTATTATTGTATTGCTGTCAATTAAATTTGTTAATATTTGATTTATATAATATTATGTCCTATTATTGCCTTGACCTCTTTATCATTATGCAGTGCCTTTCTTTCTTATTACAGACTTTGCTTTAATAGCTCTTTTAATTTAATAGGTCTTTTAATAGCTCTTTAATTGCTTTTTTGTCCGACATAAGTATAGTTACCCAAGTTTTCTTTCGGTTTCCATTTTTATGGAATGTCACAGACTATGAGTCTGGAGTTCCCTCTTGTCCAGCAAGAATGGATGCAGAATTGAATACAAGAAGGTCTAATGTCCTGGAGGAGACAAGAACCACAAGCAGGAGTTTTGGCCCCATATTTATTGAGCTCTCAAAATCTTATACATGTGGTGAACATGAAGAAAATAATCAAACAGTAATCATTAATTTGTGTAACAAGCAAAGGGTCTGGGGGGCAAGTGGTGTTTGTGATCAAAGTATATTGGCACCAGATAGAAAGTAATATCCTGCAGGTGATATAACAAGTTACTCGTGATCCCATTATAATATCTTGCTAACTAACCTGGGGCGCTTTTGCCCACTGGTGGCAACTTTCTACCCTAAGTGTTTTCTAGCCCATTTATATAAGTAGAAGATATTCTTGAATCTATTTCCCCACAATGGAAATTTTTTTTTCAATCTCTTCACTTTTAATCTTTGTGCGTTCTTACATCTGAAGTGAACCTCCTATAGGCAGCATATAGGTGGATCCTGTTTTTTATCCACTGAGTTATTCTGTCTTTTGACTGGAGAATTTAGTACATTTACATTTAAAGTATTATTGATGAGTATGTACTTTATAAGTACATACTTATAATATGTATGTACATATAATATAATATACATAAGTATATTAGCTTTATAAGTAATTTATCCATGTTTACTGTATATTTACTTTTAGCAGTGAAATTTATACTATCATATATTTTCTTATTACTAATTAACACCCTTTCTTTTAAACTTAAAGCTTTTATTTTAAAGAAAATATTCTTTATTTATATTATATTAAATATATATAAAATATTTTTTATTTAAACATTTTTTACTAATATTTATTTACTTTTGAGAAAGAGAGAGACAGAGTGTGAGTGGGGGAGGAGCAGAGAGAGAGGGAGACACAGAATCAGAAGCAGGCTCCAGGGTCTGAGCTGTCAGCACAGAGCCCAATGCACGACTTAAACACATGAACCCTGAGATCATGACCTGGGCCAAAGTTGGAGGCTTAACTGACTGAGCCACACAGATGCCCCTCAGCTTAATGCCTGAACATTTCTCCTAAAACCAGTTTAGTAAAGATGAATTTTTTTAGCTTCTTCTTACCTGGAAAACTTTTTATCACTCTTTCAATTGTGAATGGTAAGATGGCTAGATAGAGCATTCTTGATTGGAAGTTTTTTCTTTACTATCAGTACTTTGAATATATTGGGCCACTCTTTTCTGGTCTGCAAAATTTTTGCTGGAAATATCTGCTAATAGTTTTATGGGAGGTCCTTTGTATATACCAAGTTATTTTTCTCTTAGTGCTTTTAACATTGTATCTTTAACTTTTGACATTTTAATCATAATATGTGTTGGTGTATGAGTTCTTTTTTTTTTTTTTTTTTGAGACTTTCTGGAATTCCTGGCTTAGGACATCTGTTTTCTTCCCTAGGTTAGGGATATTTTAAGGCATTTTTTTTAACTGTGTTTTTTTGTTTTGTTTTGTTTTTGTTTTTGTTTTTACTTTTTCTCTCTCTTCTCCTTCTGTTACCCCTATAATGGCAATGTCATTCCACTTGATGTTGTCCTATAGGTCTTAAAGCTATCCTCACTTTAAACTCTTTCTCTAAAAGTTTTCTGTTCTGTTGGGTGAGTTTCACTGCTCTGTCTTGTAGCTCACCTATCCTTTTTTTTCTGATTCATCTAGTTTGCTTTTGAACCCTTCTAGTGTATTTTTCAGTGCAGTTATTGTACTCTTCAGCTCTGTGACTTTTGTTTGGTACTTTCTTATAGTTTCTATCTTTTTGTTGAAGTTCTCACTATGTATATCCATTCTTTATCCTGAGTTTGATGAGCATATGAGCATGTTTATGATGATCACTTTGAACTCTTATCAGGTAAATTACTTATCTCTAGTTCATTAAGGTTTTTTTTCCTGAGAATTTATTTTTTTCCTTTATTTAGAGCATACTTCTCTGTTTTCTCATTTTGCTTTACTCTCTGTTTCCCTATATTATATGAAATAGCAACCTCTCTCAGTCTTGAAAGAGGGGACTTGTGTAGGAGATAAACCTTGTCCTAACTCTTGATTGGCTCTTGAACCTTTATGATTATCTAAGTAAGCTGATTTATTGATTGGTTACAGGTGTTGAGAGTATGCTAAGACTTGCCAGTGTTCCAAATGGAGGGAGTCTCAGTATCCGGTGTCAGGCTGATTGGAAGCCAGATTCTAAGGCTACTGCTTTTAAATTATGAAAATATATACAGCCCTGTAGGACTGCAATTGTAAACCCTGCTGGTCTTTACACCAGGTGGTCAGAAGATGTCCCATGGACAGCAGTTGCAAAAACTGGGGCTTCAGACAAAAGTATAAACTCTTTTCTAGGAGGTTACTGGTGAGCTGTAGTGAAGCCATGGGAGAGCACAAAGATGGCATTCTCCAGTCTACATTTCCTGAGAATAGCTCTTTAGCTTTCAGATATGTGTAAAACCTGAAGTATTTCCCCCAGATTAAAGCTCCAGGGCAAGTAAAGTAGTCCTTTTCACAGAAAGACTGGGGATGTGTGTCAGTCTGCCATGTAGTGCCCTGTACATGGTAGCCTGTCAAGAATTGTCTCTCTGAGTATTACAGTTCCCTGTGACCCATGAATGCCTGCTCTCCTAGCCACAAGAGCTAGGTGGTCAAAAAGCATCCCTGTATGGACTGCATATACCTGCTGCTTTAGAGAGGCAGCAGGAGAGCACAGGGATGGGGCATGACCATTAGCTGTCACAGGGCCATGGGAGAATGCAAGGCCAGGGTACACCTACTGGCACTATCAAGATAGAGGGAGAATATAAAAATGGGACCTAGCAGCATCTCCATCCCTGGAGAGAGTTTCAACAGGCCCTTGTTCCTCCAACAGATGCTTTAAGATTATAAAATGTATCTCCCACAAATAATCTATAGGTGCTTTTCAAGCTACTGTTTTTGTGCTGATCCCTGCGGCAGGTGAGTCTGTGCCATGGTTCTTTAAGAAAAGTATCTTGATTCCCTACAGTCTTTGCTTTTTTCTGGACATGAACTCCACTGGCTTTCAAAACTAGACATTTTAGGGTTCATCTCTCCATTTCAGGCCCCAAAGTTTGGGACACATGATATAGGGCACAGACTCCTTGTTCCTCAGGGAGAAGCTGTGAATTAGTGATATCCCTACTGATTGTGGGTCATCACGCCAGGAGTTTGGTTAATGGTGAGAGTGCATTTCTGACTGTTTTACCATCTCTGGGTGGCCCCTTTCCTGTTTATTTTGAAGCAGCTATTTGACTAATTTTCAAGTCATTTTTCAGAGGGAATTAATTTTTCATATGTAGCTATAGATTTGATGTATTTGTGAGAAGAGGTAAATTTAGGATTTCCAATACCATCACCTTGGACCACCCCCTCTATTACTTTTTTTAATTTTTGAGAGAGAGAGTGAACCTGAGTTGAGAAGGGACAAAGAGAGAGAGGGAGAATCCCAAGCAGGCTCTATGCTCAGTGTAGAGCCAGACATGGGGCTTAATCACTCAATGGATCTTAGACATTTTGTATTTTACTTTGTAGGGAGCGAGATTTTTAAACATTCGTATTCATAAACTTGAACTTTGTTTTGGCATGTAATTATGTTACATGGAAATAGTTTGATCTGGGTGGAAGAGATGGTCTTGCTTTTAATATCAGTTAGAAGGGAATAGAGTTACAGTCATTCTAATACTATTTTTCCTCAGTACTGAGACAAAATAAATATGTGGGTTCTACCCAAGGGCCATGAATCATGAGTTCTTCCAGCCTGGATGGTGAAATCAACACTATTCTAGGCATTATGCAAAAGCTAGGACTTCTTACTGCTAAGCCTTTTAGGTGGCTCTTTTCTCAGCCTGGTGTAATTTCCTTACATGCAAGTGCTGAACAGTCAAGTGGAACACTGCACATTTCCAGACTTCTCTTTAGCTTTTTGTGGTATGGTTGGATATGTATATATCAATTGTTAAAAGTTCTTTTTTCTTAATAGGATGATTCCCACAGAGCAACTAACTTAGGGCTTTGTATGATTAGAGAAAAAATAACTATTTTAATATGCTATAGTATTTGTTGCATATAAACCATCACCATATCTCTTAAAACTTTATATAATAAATAATAGGTATAATAATAATATACACTTACTTGCTCCATAAACTGCATATCTCACCTGCCACCATCATCCCCAACTCTCACATTAAAGGAAAAGAGACACTAAATTTTCCTTTTAACCTCTTTTTTTAGGTTTACTAAAAAATAAATACTTACTCTGAAAAGCTGTTACTTGCTTTTAATCTAGTACTAAAAAATTAAAAGGCTACCATCAGACACCTACTCTATTTCAGGGATTTTATAAGTTGGGTTAAAAAAGGGAAAGATGTATTAACACCCCTACTTCATTTTTTTCTTCAATTACAAATGCAAACATGTCTCTTGTGGTAAGTGACAGTGGGGTAAAATGCACTTCTCCACGCCCAACCTTCCCAGTCCTAAATAAACCAAGCACTCTTATTATGGATAAATTTAATCTGTTATCCTCACACTGTTAAGTTGTATCTATCACAACAACAAAATCCTTCAGGATTCTCTTATGTCACTTTGCTTCTGCAACCAGATCCTTTCTGCCTCTGTAGAATGCCTTTAGATCTGGCCATCCAAAATGTTGTGTAAACATGCAAGTGATATTTCTGTTCCTTTTACCTATCCTATGAATGTGGGGGCTTTGGTGGTAAGAGAGTCTGCCTTGACTGAAACAAAGATAATTTGCCCTCAGAAGAGCCATTATGCTTCTAGCTACAGAGAGTAACAAAATGTTTGAACCTTGATTTTAGGAGCCATGTTGAAACTAAAAAATAGTACAGCAAGTCTTTAATGTCTGCCTAAATTGAGAACTGAAGGAGTCCATTGGCAATAATTCCTTCACTAAGCAGGAAGGAGCATCGACTCTGCAGTGTTTAAAATTTAGAAAAAGAGGCAAATAAAAAGGACATGGGAAGAAATTTAAGTGAAAAGGAAGATCCTTAAAATGTAGATATCCTTATACCCATAGTAACTCAGTGAGGCTGCAGAACATAAGATTTTCTTCTTTTTAATTCTCTAACCTATGGTGACTGTTATCTTTATACAAATAAAAAAATGACAATGTTCACAGATGAGAATCAGAAGTAGGTCCTGATTCTCTTCCTGCCATAATTTGGGTCTTTCTTGGTGATATATCTATTTTCAAAAATGTAATTTTTAATATAACAGCCATCAGAAAACAATCCATACAGGCATGTCTCAATATGTCCCATGAATCATTTTTTTGAGATGTTTTCTGGTAAAAAAAATAATTTATTGTCAAAAACATTTTGTTTCATCTGAATGTTAGATAATTTTCTTGGAGACATAAAATGCCCATTATTATGTTATTGAAGAATTCTGGAGAAGTCAACCTCTATTTAATACTGCAATTCTCAAACACTTTTAACCAAAATTGTATTATTCCTATAATGCAGAACTACTGTTACTGAACTTTCAGGGATTGTTGCCTCAAGTCTTTCTCAACAAAACCTTTTGTTTGTATTGTTTTGCTACCTTTAGTGTTTAATTAAAAGAAAACTAAAGCAAGAGGGAGTCATAGCCTGAGAGGAAGTGGCTGGGCTTGAAGAACAACCTTGTTCTCTTGGCTTAGTATACTCAAGTCTGCTAATGCTTAACTCACTCACATTCCCCCTCCAGGACCCCTCTGGCCAGGAAGCTGAGGACTTTGGCCTCTGTCACAGCAATGACTTCACTCAGTGATATTCATTTCAAAGCTTGAAAAGATTCTGGCTCTGAATTATTCCATATCTGCCCCATCCAATTTCTGAGTTAAAGAAAAGGCAAATATCTCTCTGACAGTAATATTGTAGATTCCAATGTGTTTTGTCATGGAAATTGTGGGAAATTTTATCTTTTCCTTATTTATCCACATCACTGTATAAATATTAAAAATTTCAAAATATGATCTTTTGGGGCTTCTACAATGAGAAAGCATAATTTCATATTTCAGGATGTGTGGAAGAGAGGATAATCTATATTTTTTGATTTGTGACTTAAGAAAAAATGTTGTATAGGAAAAAGATATGGGAAAGAAAAAGATAGTATAAAAATGACACATAGATCTTGAATTTTTGAATTTGAATGTTTTCAGTGGGACCTGTGAAGATTTTGTTCAGGTGATTTGGGGCTTGATGTCTGCACTTAGATGCTCTAAGGTAGCTCAACCTCAACTAATCCAAAACTGAACTTGTGTTTTGCCTATAAATACTTGGTCTCAAGCAGAGTGTTATTCCTTAGGGAATAGCATCACAATTTAGTGAGTTGAATAAGCCAGAATCATAAAGCAGGTCCTTAAAACTTTCTTCTTCATGACTCATATCAAGTTCATCACAAACTTTGTGACTAAAGTCTAGTACATATCTCATAAATATATTCATGCCTGAAGTATTTATCAACACATGCCTTTTGAGTGACCAAGTTCCTGCCATTATAATAGATGCAGAATATACAGTTCTAAACAAAATAGTTTTCTGCAGTCATAAGTGTCTATTTTAGTAAGTTCAAGTAAGGATGGTAAACAAATATATATAAGCTGAAGAAAAGTACTACCAAAACACTAAAATAGAATAAATATGATAAAGAATGACCATGACATATGTACCATTTCATATAGCTGCAGTCGTCAAACTACAAATTAGGAGGATATGAAATCAATTTAGTGGGTCAAGGACAGTATATTAGTATATGTGTATATGCATGTGTTTTGTGTTTCATTTGTAACGGTGTTCTGAATAATTTTTTAAATGTAATTATTTCCATGAAGTATCAGTAAAACATAAACCAAAATTTGAAAAAAAAAAACACATTATATTGAACAGTTGTGAGTAAAAAATGCAAATACATGGGGGAAACTCAGGAAGATAGAACCACTTGTGTAAAGATAATGAGGCAAGAGGTGTGTCCATGGGGCACTGGGGATCCTGGCACAGACACAGTGCAGTGAGACAGGATGGGAGACTATGTGGCGGGACAGACAACCAGGAGATCGACCTGGAGGCCTTTCAAACCAGGGGAACATCATCAGCTTTTACTCCAAGGAAGCTGGAAAGTCATTTGAGGTTCTGAACATCATGTCACAGCCTTACTCACTTGTCATGTGTTATTTTGGCTTGTGTATGGAAAATAGATGCAGAAAGGCAAAGATAGAAACAGGAAGAACAGTAGGAGATGACAGCAATGGTCCAGAAAGACCTGAGAACTGGCTTGAGATAAGATGGTGTTAAAATAAAAATGGAGGCCACCCTTGTAAATTTTCTGAAGAGATGAAATCAATTTAGTCATACAATCAAAGGTTAATTTGGCTTATATTTTGAAGGCTAACTTGGGACTTGGGCCATCTATTTCCTATGTCTTTGAAAATTGTAAGCAAAACTTGAACTGTTTCCCAAAGTTGATATGAGGTAATTATTGACCATTTTTTAAATCATTTAATAAAATACCACTATTGTAACTAATCACTGTGAAGAATAGTCACTGCTTTCTCATGATAGAGGCTGCCTAATAACAATATAACCTTGAGCTTCACTCCATGATTTGGTTAGAGCATTTCCAATCTTTCTGGTGTGGTTACAATAAACTTTTACTAATTAATATTTCAATGATTCATTCATTCTAATCTGATTATTTATGAACTTTTTGACAATGGTAATTATGCAAACATTGAGAAGTCATTTGATTATGGACACCTTTTGAAGGTATGGCCAAAAGGATTTACTAATGGGTTGGACGTGGATGAGAGACACTCAGAGAAGTGAAGGACACCAAGAAAGTTTGGCCAAAAGTTAGGAGAAGGAAGTTTCATTTACTGAGAAACTCTGAGAAGGCAGTTTTATAGTCTCTGGGGGAGATAATGAGAGCAGGTTTTGCACCAGTAATTGGGCATATGGATTTAGTATTCAGGGAAGTGATTTTCTGGAAGTAAACAACAACAAGATAGGTAGTATGTAAAGCCTTGCAAATGGCTGAGAACCACAAGGATTTAGACAGAGAAAGGAAGAATAGGGAAGGGAGCAGAAGAGAAGGGAAGGGGAAAACAGAAAAAGATCTAAGGACTGAATTTTGAGGCAATCTAACATTTAATGTTTTGGAAAATAAACCAGAAAGATTAGCCAATAACAGAGAACACAAGAGGAAGTAGAATCACAGAAACCAAGAAAAAAAAGTATTTCACAGGAAATTTTATTCAACTTTTCCAAATACTGATAGGTCAAAGGAGAATGGGCTTTTTAGTGTGAGGATTACTGATGACTTTGATAGCTAGAATATATTGGTGGGAATTAAAGCAGGTGGAGAGAAAACTGAAAATGTATAGTAAGTAGACTTCTAAAGCTTTGCTGATGAAGGGAACAGATAAATGGAAAGACTAATGGCTAATATGGAAATGAGATCTAATGAACAGATGGACGAATTAGCCTTGGGTAGAAGGAAGGGAACTTCCCTCCATGGTATCTAAAGGGGAGGCAAAGGATAAGAATATAGACTCATACAATTAAGAGGTGATGATGGAAATGTGTGCAAGTTTCTCCCAGTTTTTTAAATATTCTCAATGAAATATAAATCACAGTCATCAGGGTATATGAAAAGCAACAAGGAGGTTATGGAGGTTTAAGAATTACTTACTGGGGGCACCTGGGTGGCTCAGTTGGTTAAACATCCAATTCTTAATTTTGGCTCAGGTCAGGATCTCAAGGTTCATGAGACTGAGCCTCCTGTCGGTCTCTGTGCTGACAGTGTGGAGCCTGCTTTTATTCTCTCTCTCTCTCTCTCTCTCTCTCTCTCTCTGTCCCTTTCCAATTCACATGCACACACACACACACACTCTCTCTCTCTCTCTCTCAAAATAAATTAAAAAAATAATTACTTATTGAGTTCCTAAATCTTCAATCAGTGTTTACTTTTGTTCCTTTTCTTCCAATTAAAAATAAATCACTCCAATAATGATAGTAGGTAACTTAAAAACCTACAAGAGCTCCCCTGTGCTCTTTACACTTACAGTATTTAGTTGCCTATCAGCCCTCTCATGAACTGGCTTTTTTTCCCTGTGCAGCATCTTCTCTCTCACTTCTTATTCCTGTTTATGTTTTAAGACAGACTGATCCTGGAATATGATGTACTACTTTCTCTCAAGGCCCTTGCACATGCTATTGCTCATGCTTAGAAAGTTACACAGTCTCAATCTTGCCTAATGAAAGTACTCATCCTTTCTAGCTCAATTCAAATGTTACTTTCTCATGGAGCTCATTTCTGAGCACCACTACTTTCCCACTTCCAAGAGTGAAGTTTTATTTCTTGTTGGCTATTTTTTACCCTTATACCTTACCAGTTAATAATTCTTTACTTTTCCTAATGTTTATCTCTTCCTGTGGTTTCTATGGGAACGCTGTTCATGTGTATTCAACTCTGAAGTCTCCAGTTGGCCTGATAAAGAACATCTTTCTTTGTTACTTGAGTTATAAACTGAGAAATAAGACAAAGGAGTAAGGCTTATAGAGGCCAAAATACCACCCTTATTATTGGTAAAGCCTTATCATGGCTTATATCTATAGATATTTGAGCCCTATAAAACCTACCCCCAAAACAAGGCAGACTCATCCATGAGAGATCATGGTGGATCTCTCCCCCTCCTCCCAACACATACACACGTGCACATACACACACACACACACACACACACACACACACACACACAAATACAACTAAACTAAACTAAACTAAACTAAAAAAGAATCAAAACTTTCTGGAGCAACTCACTCCCAACACCCTAAGTCCAGCTGTACAATCGTCCCAGTTCATTTAGATTCATACTGTCTCATAACTTGGAACAGAGATGACAAACTATTGTTGCCCATGTGCCAAATCTGACCAGCCACCTGCTTTTGCAAACAAGCTTTATCAGAGCATAGCCACATTTACTGCTTTATGTATTGTTTACAGTTGATTTTGCATTATTCTTACAGAGTTGAACAGTTGCAACAGAGATGGTGTGACCCACAAAGCCTAAAATACTTAATCTCTCAGTCTTTACGGAAATAATTTGCTGACACTTGCTTTGATTCCATAAAGCTGCCTATACATGCACTTTTTAGTTTTCCTTGTTAAGCATCACTATCTATGTAGCTGAGGGATTCAGACAAATAGAGAAGTTATCTTTTCATAGTTTTTTCATGATAGGGTTCTATTTGGCTGTGTTCTTAGTAGTACCTGTGCCAATTTCTCTAAAGGTATCTTTTTCAAATAAATTGGAAAGTGGCAAAATAATAAAAATGTGTTCCAGTACATTTATTCATCTGATTATCTCATTCTATAACAGATAAGGTGGGTATCTATAGCTTCTGTTGCAAATACCCCCCGCCCCCCGTTTTTAATAAAAAATTATCTTGGAGGGACAACTGGTTCACTCAGTTGGTTAAATGTCCAACACTTGATTTCAGCTCAGGTTATGATCTCACGGTTCGTGAGGTCAAGCCCCACATCAGGCTTCTTGCTGACAGCACAGAGCCTGCCTGAGAATCTCTCTCTCCCTCTCTCTCTGCCCCTCCCCTTCTCACATGTGTTGTCTCTTTTTCTCTCAAATCAAATAAATGAAAAAAAATTACCTTGTAATAACTGTTTAGGACACAAATTATGAATAGTAGTATTTACAAAGTATCTCAGTGCTTTGAAAGGATGTGAACTGGGGTTGCAACCTCAGAAAAAAATAGCTAATATTATAGAGCATTTATTACCTTCTAGGCAATTTTCTAAGTATAATCTCAGTTAATATTTATAGAAAACCTTGAAGTAGATACCATAGTTACCCACATTTAATAAAAAATAAAAGTGGAGCATGGGATAAAGAAACATGTCCCAAACCATATCATCACTTAGTAATCAAGGTGGGATTTATTTCTTCATTTTATTTTCAAGTTTTTAAATTATAGTTAACATATATGTAAAACTGGTTTCAGGTGTCAAATTTAGTGATTCATCACTTACATGTAACATCCAGTGCTCATCACAAGTGCTCTCCTCAATGCCCGTAGCCCATTTAGCCCTATCCCCACTGACCTTCCTCCATCAACTTTCAGTTTGTTCTCTATAAGAATCTCTTATGGTTTGCTTCCTTCTTTTTCCCCCTTCCTCTATNATATAAAATGAGAGAAGAAGAATGTGCATATATATACATATATATGTATATGGTGGGACTTAAACATCTTATAGAGAGGCTCTCAAACTTTCTTTGTTCCTGGAGCCCTTAGTGTTCAACTAATTTTTCATGGTGTCCTTGGCCGGAAGAAATAGAACTTACAGTTTTGTTAAGTAGCCCAAGTAGTCCAAGATTTTTACTAAGTATATCCTATGAATCAGGTTAGACAGTAAGCTAAGAATGTGTCTGAGGCATAAACACACAATAAAAAATGAGAAAATGATGGGAATGGTCCAAGGTAAAAAGCAGAAGCTTGGAAGTGAGACAGTTATAAATTTTCATTGAGGCTCTTAATTATTCCAGTGCTGCTCTAAGCACATATACATGTCAATTCTGCCACATCTTAGAGGCACAAAAATATTTATGTTAAAAAGGTAAATAATAAGAGTCAAATAAATATTATAGGTTGTAATTGATATCCTGTCATTTCCACTTCAGTAATAATTCCTAAATTCATTTCACTTTTTGCCTTTCCACCATGGCTACTTCAACCCAACACTTACTACTTTTTGCTTATGTGGGGATGGAATTATGGGGTCCTAGGAACATAGTTTTAATTACAAGACTACTTAAAATGCATCCTACAGATTACTGTGAGTTCAAAAAAGTTTGTTATTGGAAGTGTCTAGGTGGTTCTTTCAGTTAGGTGTATGACTCTTGATTTTGGCTTGGGTCATGATCTCACAGTTTGTGAGATTGAGCCCCACATGGGGTTCTATGGTGGTGACAGCACAGAGCCTGCTTGGGAATCCTCTCTTACACACACACACACACACACACACACACATGCACACTCTCTCTCTCTCTTGCTCTCCCTCTCTCTGACTCAAAATAAATAAATAAAGTTTCAAAAAAGAAAAATGTTTGGTATTGGTTTGTAACAAGGGCAGAAACTGATGTAAGGGTTTTAGATACTTTTGTAGCAATTTAGGAGAACTAATTTCTGTTGACTAATTAAAAAATTGGCAGTTGCACTTTATATGTTAGCTTTTTAGATTTAATTTCTCCTAGTAATTAATTTTTATTATATTTTATAAAGGAATTTCTCTACAGCAGATTGGAAATTAGAGGACACAATAAGAATGGGCTCTTCACCACAGATAGTTTGAGAAGCACTTGCCTAGAAGTGTATTGGGTTGACGTGTTTCCTGGCCCTGTGGACTCCTAGCCTCATGGGAAGGACCATGATTGGGAGAGGGCTGGATAGGGATACTCCAAAGCATTAAGCCCATGATAAGCTCCAGACATCCAGGTCTAAGTGCTGCATGGATTATGATAATTAACCCATGACAGATAACATGATAGAGAACAACTCATTTCTGTCTTCCCAGCAACTAGAACCATAGTTTGTGCCTTAAAGGCACTAAATAAATGATATTTGAGTGAGGAGTTAAATATAATGATAAAAGCACTGATACTGATGCTGATGCTGATAGTTTTCATCACTTATTTTAACTGTGTCCTGTACCAGGAGTTATATTAAACACTTCATATAAATTATCTCTCATCTTCACCAGAACTACCAGAATAGGTATTATGCCCTTTACTGAGAGAGGAGATCTCCATTTTTATAATTTTGAAGAGAGAACGCACTTTTGAGAATAGGCTTGGGAAAACAGAATGTGGCTATTTTTTAAAGAAATGTGATTTGAATTGAGTTTTAATGGATGAGCAGAGTGGTTGGAGGCAGAGAGAAAGAAACACCCTGGCCCAAGTAGAGAGAATCATATCAACCAAAGAAATTAAGATGCAAGGCATACTCAGAGTAGGATAGGTAAGTAATGCATTAAGAGTCTAGTTATAAGATTTCAGGACTGAGGGAGCTCATGATCAAAGTAGAGAGAGTATGTTCCACTAAGAAGTATTCAGATTTATTAAAAGCACATCAAACCAAATCAAACCGAACAAACAAGAGAAACAAATGTCAATTACCCAAAATTTTTACAGGTTTGTATAGTTCTGGGTTTCTGATTTCTTACATCATCTCAGGATGAGCTTTCCTTACCTCTGATCTATATCTTTTTATATCCTGTTTTAATTCTCTGTGCAAAAATCTATCACTACTTGATATGTTTTGATATGCTATTTTCTTGTGCATGTATTTATTTATTTTTGCCATTCTCTGCTTGCTAGGATTTAAATGCAATGAAATCAAGGTTCTTATCTTTTTAATTAATGACTATATGACACCTAAAAATATATCTACCACATGCTTATGGACTCATTTTTTGCTACAGAACTATTTTGCTACAGAACAAACTACCAATACTCACCAACAAGTATTTAGTGGTTTCTTACGTTTTTATTTTTTTAATGTTTTATTTCTGAGAGAGAGAGAGACAGCGTGAGCAGGGGAGGGTCAGAGAGAGAGGGAGACACAGAATATGAAACAGGCTGCAGGCTCTGAGCTGGCTGTCAGCACAGAGCCTGTCGCAGGGCTCAAACCCACAAACCATGAGATCATGACCTGAGCAGAAGTCGGACGCTTAACTGACCGAGCCACCCAGGTGCCCCAAGTACTTAGTGGTTTAACACAGCATTACATTATTAGTATCATCACAGTTTAGGGGATGGAGGGAGCAGTTCTTCTTCTGGCCTTCCCTAGGCTTACCCCTGTGGCTGCATTTAGGAGGAAGGTTGCCTGAGTTGGAAGTCCAAGATGACCTCAGTCATGCATGGCAATTGGTACTGTCAGCTAAGATGCCTCTTATATCCTCCATGGTCTTTCAACCTACAGTGGGATAGACTGGTTTCCTTATGTTGTGTTCTCTGGGCCACATTCCAAGAGGGTGATGACAGAATCTGTGATGCTCCTAAAGCCCAGCCTTAGAAGTGTGCAATATCACTTCTGCTTCATGAATTGATCAAAGCAGGTTGTGTCGCCATCCCAGATTCAAGGGATGGGGAAACCATCTCTGTTCCTTGATGAAAGGGGCTGCAAAATATTGTAGCCATGTTTTTTAATCAACCACAGTTGAGGTTCAGTAAGAATGCATTATATGAATGAATGGATGGTGTGATTAAAGGCATAGCCAAGAAATAATATACCATATTCTTTAGTTTATAAACAATGGGTAGTAATGTGGATTCTGGAATATGAGGCGACATGATCAAAGTGAAGTTTTAGGAAGATTAATCTGCCTATGGCTAAAAGAGGAGATAAATTGGGGAGAAACTAGATGCAGGAAAGTCATTTGAAGCCTGCCATGATAAACCAAAAGTAATGAAGTGAAGGACTTGAAGAATCATCATAAATTCTACTCCTATTTCTCATTTACTTACTTGGGGTTTACAGCAATGTATGAATGAGTGTGGCATCGTGCTAAATGATTGCTTGCCTAAGGACAGATGCATGGGACCTGCCAATGTATGGCAGGAGAATAACATGCACCTGGAAAGGAATTAAGATGACACTGATATCTGAGTGGCTGCAGCCAATTTTCCACATATTTACAGGTTAATTTTAATTTATTGGCAATTCAAGGTAGTTTGCATAATTCAAGGTAAAATGTGAGATCTGTTTTTTTGAGGAAAAATTTCCTTGGGATATATGTATTTTTTAATGTCCACACACATTACATTTAGAGGTGGCACTTTGTGTACTAAAGTTAACTTAAAGCCTGATGGCCATTTACTTAGAATTGACTGATATTAAAGATGTAAAAATATTAACACAGCATTTCAGTTTTCCCTGGAGACATCTCAGCTCTGTGTCTATCCGTTGCTGAAAAATGTAGAAGCTCATATATTTCAAGGTATTTTCACTCTGGATGGTTATGCTTGTCAGTACTTCTCCTGTTCAAAGACAGATTTGAAAAACACCCCAGTTTTAGGAATGTTTTCCTCTAGAAAAAAATATTATTTTCTTTCTTAGAAGGGCAAAAGGGAAAGAATTCAAGCTTAACAGAAATCAAGTTATAAGTTTTTCTGAAGGATGCTGCCTTTTATATACTTCACAATAAAAAAAAGAGGAATTGATGGAAATGTATCTGATTCCTATGTAAAAAGGCTAACTTTTGGAGTTTGAAAATGTATGTCATTTAAAAAATTTGTCTCAATGTGCAATAACAGAACATAAAATCTCAACTGTAATATAATGAGCAGCATCCTGGCAATTAAAATTCTTTATATGAACTCTTCAATGGCTAAAAAATAATAAACAACAATGGAAATTTTCAATAAACTTTCACTAAATCAACTTTCCAAAAATAGATTCCTAACTTTATAGGTATAAGAATGCAAAGTTGGTTTACCTTTTATATATTACTCACAATGTAATTAAATTCTAGCTCTAATTTGTTGTTAGCATTTTTGTTGTAAGTAAATTCTAGCTCTAATTTGTTGTTAGCATTTTTGTTGTAAGTAGATTTTGACCTTGTTTTAATAATAATAATGATTTAGGGGTTAGATCTCCTTGTTTTCCCTCATAATTCCAACTGCCAATTCCCCTACTTTACTTGGTTGAATGGGAGAAATTTTATTTGATTGTTTGTTTCTTTATTCTTTTCCCTGAGACCTCTAGGCCAGGGTGTCTAATAAATTTGGATGGTGAAAATTATCACTGCTCCTACTTCAAACATACAAAATCAGCATCTCCAAAAATGTGGTCTTTTGATCTTTATTTTTAATAAATTACTTAGGTGACTATTTTGAACTATAAAATTCAGACACCTGCTTTAGATTTGACCCCTAGTAATTTGTTTGATTCACCCTTGATTTGGTAAGAGATAACAGTCAGCTCTGTATTTTACAACTATTTATGGGGTACTTTTCTTATGCTAGAAAATGCTCCATGTGTTGGGAATACAGTAACTAATCAAAGAAGTTCTCTGTTTTCAAGGAATTCTGGATCTACAGAAATAATTCAATTACAATACAATTAGGAAAATGCCATGAGACATGTAATTCAGGGAGGTGTGGCCATAGGGATATTAAGAAAGATTATCTGAAGGAATTAACATCACATCATAGTCTTAAAGAAAGCTTCTAAGAGATGGAAAGTTTTGCAGAGTGGTGAGAGAGATCATGCTGTTTTCAGATACTGCAGTTTGTTCTTTATTACTGGAAAAGGAGGTATAACTGGAAACAAGAGATAAAGGAGAGGTAAGAGATAAAGCTGAAGAATTCTACTGGAGCCACTTGTGAAATTTTTTTATATTGTTTTATAAAATTTCTTTGAAAATCACTTATCCCATAAACCCAGTATATGAGGTGTACTGACATTAGCCAACTAGATTTTACTCCTGTATTTCTAGAAAATATGGCTAATATTATTGTTAGAAACATATTGCTACAGTGGGAATCCCATTTTATAAGAAAAGAGTATAACCTTGTTTCTAAAATAAATCTTTTGGTATATAAAACCAGCTCACTATCAAAAAAAAAATGGAGTCCTCAAGATTTTCTTATTTTAGAAAATAATCATTCTTGACTGTGGTCCTCATCTCATACCTCACATCTGTTCTAGCAACAAATCTTGCTAGCTTTACCTTCAAAATATATCCAGAATTTGACCACCTTTCACGATTTACATTATTGCCACCTTGGCCCAACACCCGCCCTGCTCCAGACACACACATTCTCTTCCTCCTCTGTAGTTCAATAGTAGCTGCCTGGCTTTTCTGCTTTCTTGCTTGCTACCCTGTAATCTATTCTCTACACAGAAACTAGAATGCAGTTAGATGAGGCTTCTGTTACATAATGGGGTCAAACAGGAATTATTGTGGCTCTCAGCTGATCCACCTGAGGATTTTTTTGTCATTCTTTTACCCACGTTGTGATGTGATGGTAAATTTATAAATGTAGCAGGTATTGTCTAAGAAAAACACGGTGAGTAGGGCTTGGATCTATGTCACCCTAACTATGTAAGTCACCCAGATCAACAAAGAAGTGAACAAAAGCTGGGGGAAATCTAGAAATTATGGCAGAGGAGGAAATACTAAGAATCAGTTGTGGTCTTATGGCCAGCTCTCTGTGAACATTATAGACTTTTGCACAAATCTTTTTTTCATGAGTTTTGTTTCCCCCAAATAGGCTTAAGCATCCTAGAGAAGCTACTCTCAGAATTTATAAAGATAGATCTAAGCGACACAAGGGGTGGACTGTAGTGGGTAATGGCATCCAGGTCTCCTTTCAGATATAAGAAAGTATTCTCCTGGGAAACTGTTGTTTTAAGCCCTTAGCTATCAACCCTCTCTGGGATTTTTATCTTGTCTGAATCTCAGGTGAGTCATCACCCAATAGTAATGATCTCAAGATATTTAATTTACTTCCTGACAACAGAGAGGAATATGAAATTTTAAAAGCTCCTATTTGAGCTTAGCTTGATTTCTTTTGAGGACCCTAAATTTAAGGCATCCCAAAGCCTTAGCAAAGTCTTTTGGGACAGCTTGATAGGTGTTTAAGTCTTAGATACACATAATTTCTTCCTCTCAGATAATGAGAGAGCTTAGTCTCTAAAAAGGGTAAATAGAATTAACCAGGAGGAGGAAGGAGCTCCTCATATGCTTTTGGTACTACTGTTTTTGCCCTGGAAGATATAAGTACATCAGACAAGTGCTGTTCTCTCTACAAATGAAGTGACTTTTCCCAACCTGCACATTTGAAATGAAACATGCTTGCCAGGGCCTGTATTTCCAAGATACACATTTGTTTCTGGCCTGACACCAAAGGCACTATGTTTTGTTTTTATTTGTTTTTATTGATCACTATCTTCTGATTTCAAACTAAAATTAGGACAAAAAAATGAAGAAAGAATGTTTAAAGTAATAAAGCCAGCATCATCAAAATACTCAAGAGTGAGAAAGAAGATTAATATAATAACCACCCTTCTTAAAGTTTCCAACCTTCCCATGACTTTTTGACTCAACACAGATGGGTCAGCATATGGTTTTCCCTTTTATTTTTCCTGAATGTTGCAATAACCTTCTAATCTGAGATGAACTTGAAATTATGAACACTGCCTTTATGCACATGAGAAAGCTTTTATATAAAATTTCAGTTAAATATTTTTTTGCATCAGAGGAAATGAACTTCAGCATTTCATTTTTTTCTTTTTTCTTTTCTTTTGTAATTTCTTTGATCACTAAGTATTTCATAGTCATTGGGCAAATATTAATGATAAAAAAAGCTTAACATAGTTTAGGCACTGAATATAGCCACATTTTGGTTTGCTAGTTTATTTACTTTGATAGTACCTAATTGCTTTGTACTCTAAATTTAGAAAATCTTAACATTTAGGTTCACAGTAAAAGTAAGTCAGAACATAAAAGTAGAAAACCCCTCACCTTTCATATTCAGAATATCAATGGGTATTAATTATATAATTTTAATTAATCACTCTCTGAATCTTACATTTGTCATTTGTAAAAATACTTGGCCTAAAAGGAATTTCAGTTTAGAGTCTTAGATCCTATGGATATTGAAAAGTTTTTATGCTTCTTCACTGAACATAACTGAAATATCCCAGTGTAAAATCTGTACAAACCTCATGGGGAAAGAAAAAGAATTAGATGCAAGTGAACGTTACATTGCATTCTATTGTTTCTTTAGTATTTTTCAACTATGGAGATTTAGAGTACCCTAGTGAAAATTATATTTACCTATTTATTTTTCTAATGGAATATTACTTGATGTGTCAGATGGCTGTTTGTAGTGGTCATGCTTGATGCTTTTGTTCAGTGTTGGAGAGAAGAACATGAATGGAAATGGGTTTCCAAACATGAATGGAACATAGGCTTCCAAACTACATTATTATGGGATAGACTGATAACAATTAGTTTTTCCTCAATGTACCTATCCTCTACAATAATAGATTTTAAGACACATAAAATAATGACTAAATTTCTCAGCCTTCCTTGTAGCAAGACAGATACATGACTAATTCTCAATAGGACTTAACTGTGGGTTTCTTATATTATCTTCTTGATCACCTTAAATTATTTTTTTAATTTTAGAGACAGAAAGAGCAGGAGTCAGGGAGAGGGGGGGAGAGGAGGCAGAGAGAGAGAGAGAGAGAGAGAGAGAGATTGATTGAGAGACAAAGAATCTTAACCAGGCTCCATGCTTATTGTGGAGCCCAATGTGGGGCTCAATCCCCATGTCCCTGGGATAATGACCTGAGATGAAATCAAGAGTCAAGAGTCAGAAGCTCAACTGACTGAGCCACCCAGGCACCCTTAGATCACCTTTAAGATACTACTGGTGCTTGTCCCATCCTCATCCACCCTTCTTCTCTATTGTGATTTAGCTGTCTAGGACACAGTTTTGGACCATAAAGGTCATATCTAGTGGGTTGTGAAATAATCAACTGAAGGAAATTGCAGTAATGGATTTTTAAATGCAGTAATGGATTACTTCCCTTACTGATGCAGGCAATATATATACTCTCTCTTGTTTAGCCTATAATTTTGGGTTTCTCTTATACCCAACTAAATAGAATATTAACTAATTCACTTATTTTAGAGGTTTGGCTGAGAAGCCAAGTTAATTTGTACTTACTTTTTCCTGCATTATATTTTCATGCAATATTAATGGAAAAAAGAATAATGAAAATAATAAAACTCAAAAGAAGTAAACAAAGTAAATATTCCCTCCTCTCACCCACACCAAATTTCCTATGACTAAAATTTGCATTTTTAAAAATATGTATTTCAGTGATAGACTGTGCCTAAAGAATTACTTGACTGTGATCAAACAAGCACTTTGGCCCAAACTCCTGTTCTAAAAGTTTATGATAATCTTATCACCCTCATTTTGTTGATGAGGTCATGTTGCTATTGACATAGTATTGATTGATTGAAATATAAAATCATTAAAGGGATGACCTTAATGTGGGGGTTGTAGGTGGTGGTAGGGAGTGGAGTGACATATGTTTTCTTTTTCTTAGTGCCATGCTTTTTCCCCCCACAATTCAGGTAAATCCTTAAACTTCAGTCTTAATTTTTGATTCTTTCCTGAAAGGTCAGTAAAATATCACTTGGATATTTAAAAAGGTGAATGGGAAAAAGGCAGGCACATATCTTTTTCTCCATCTTGGTAACATTAGTAACTAACTTTCCAAATCAAAAGTAATGTTTCAAAAATGAAATAACTTTCATGAAGCCAAACCTCTGTCTTGACTCTCAAGAGTCCTTGAAGAGTGTACAAAGCCTGACTATACCCAAGGTATTTCCTGCTTTCTTTGGTCAGTGACTTTCAATAAGAAACTACCTTTCTTCTCACATTAATATTATTTATAAGGGAACTTGTTAGTAAAAGGAGGAAGCCAAATTCCTTCAGAAAGTGACAATCCAGTATTTGCTATCTAAACAGTCAATGCATTTTATCTGGCCCTTCTCACACCTGCAACCCCAACTGTACATTTTCCAAATTTAATCTTAAGAAAAGGTCACTTAGATTACAAGTTTAAAAATCCTTAAATTTTTAGTGTGGCTCACCATGCATATGAATGAAATTTAGATGAAGTGGAAAACAGATTCTTCCTTCACTTTCTCAGTGTCCTCTCCTACATTTTTCCTTTGACAGAATGCCCATCTTTATGATTCAACGATTTGAGCCATGGTGTGGGTTACCTTGTATGATTATAGTCATCCAGTGGTGCTCATCTTCATTTTCTCTTGGGTTTCTGCTCTGTCTTCATTACTCTGCTTTCTTCAACTCTCCGTGTATCTACATGTGTTCACACATGGGTGTACAACTTAAGTAGAATGATCTGTTTATTCTGGAAACAGTCATAACACCATATTTGCCAATGTGAGATCACTGGAATAACTTGAGCTGATGTCTTCCACATGTTGGCTGACTATTTGAATTCTAGTTTAACCAATGTGTGCAATTTCTCAATTCCCACATATGCTGAGGAAGGGCCTTATTTAGAAGGCAGGGGAATCTCCAAGTATCTGACAATAGCATTCTGTGAAACTGTTGTTTTATCTGAAAGAGAATATGTCCTTAAGCAATCTGAGATCTCCTATTGTTAAGCTAGTCATACGTGAAAGTAACTTGGATCTATAAAAACCTTTCCAGATTTCTTGGATTAGTAATAACCAAAATTATATGGAAAAAATAAATCTCATGATCTAAATAATTATATCATCTTTCCTCAGAGAAAAAGACTTCATAACTCACAAGACATTAATAGAAATAATTCATAGGCAGAAAGTTGTTTCAAATTTTATTCTATCTTGTCTCTATTTCTTGAGCATAATGGCCATATTTTTTTGCTTGTGAATAATCAGAAAGTGATCATTCTGAATTATCATGCATCTCTTCAATTGGATTTATTTAGGTTTTGTATGAAATTTAATGGGCCATGATATTGAAATTGTCTGTTTTTGCTCATTGTCATATTATTTGTAATTTGCTTCAGGTCCATGCCTCAGCTATAAGGCGATATATTTTAAAGTGGGGTGGTAACGTTATCCTCATACTTTAAATGATGTTGAGCTGGAATCTTTGGTGTTTTCTTGGTTATGAATAATACTGTAGAAGTGCCGAGCCACATATGGTGGCTGACTTTAACTCTCTCTGATGACAAAGAACACTTCTTAGTTATTTTTATTCTGGAAACAGTGGTGGATAGAGGTGATGTCATGACAGTGTATGAAGCTTTGCTGTATAGACAATAAATTCTTTATTTTCCTGAGTAATCTTATGTATAGGCAATGATTCAGTCTTCTGCACACCTGCTGTTGATTCATTCACCCAACACCAATCCCCACTAAAACCATAAAGGTCATCACTATAGTAGCACAAAGATAGTGGGAGTCATGTAAGCAGACATGTAACTTTGACAACAGAGGAGTACTATTGTGAGTAATGAGAGACACTACCGAATTCTCAGTCTAACTCAAATCCCAGCGTAACAAATTATTCAGGATATTTTTAGAATTGTAGTCCACCTCAATAGTAATTCTATTCACTAACACTAATGGCAAAAATAATACTAATAATGCCATTTTAATTGCCTTATTCATATAACTTTGTTAATAAAAGTAATTATCTTCTTAGGATAAGGATTTTAGGGTATAACTGCAAGCTCAAAAAAAAATCATCTATATACCCTCAAGGATTTTGATACATATTCTAGATTGTTCTCCAGAAAGGCTCTATTATATTCTTCTACTAAAAACACATGATGATGCCTGTACAGACAGTGGATTCGAGAAATGCAGAATGTTGTGCTCTGATAACAAGCATTTCAACATCATGTGAGGAAACAGGGAGAAAAGTTTGTCTGTCTTCCTAACAACAGATCCTCCTATGTCTTGATTATGCGTCGTGATTTTCCTTACATATTCCTTTTGCATGGACATGTGCTTAGGGAAGGTTGTGGCAGGGGGTCCTACTCAGATATTGGGACAAATTATGATAATTCTAAGTCAGATATGGACTTCCAGTTTCTTAACCAGTAATTGGTTAGGCATAGTTATGAGATACAATATCATTAAACAAGAGGGAGGTCTAATGGGGTGGGGCTTCTATGAAACTGTGTCCTCTGTGTAGTAAAGACATTTGTAAAGAAAATGCCCTAGTTTTTTCCGGATTTGGTTATAATGTGTTCTGATCTGATGGATGCACTCTAGCAGGTCTTTTGGAAGCATGAGGGCCAACCTACTATAAAGTCAATGCACTGAAGATAGACAAATGGAAGATTGAAGAAAACCTGGGACTTGGATATCTGTTATCCTCAATGACCTATAACAATAATTTTTCTTTATTGCTTAAGTCACTTTCATATTTTTTTTGTTATTTAATGCTGGAAGTAACTTGATTCAACCCTTACTTTCAGTTTTAAGCTTTAAGCATGAATAGCAAATTTGAATGCATATGTTCTAGGTGTTCACTGCAAAGTTCTGATGCCTGTAGCAGACTCCTATTTAACCAAGTGAAATATCAGTAATATAGTGTAGAATATCAAAGAGGTCCTGGAGGAACTGTGATGATATAAAGTATTTGTGGGCTTTATAATTATGATAGAGACTTGGAAATATGAGAAAGGGTATAGTGTGGCATGAAAAGCTGAAATTCTGTGATAAAGATGATCTTTTCCATATATTACTGCCTCATTCAATGTGTTGAAACAGGATTAGTGAAATTCATTTTTCTGTCCTTCCCCATGCTTGCCTCATTTTCTATAGGAGAAAACACATGAAATGAAAATCATGCATCCCCTAGTGAAATATACCACATTTCGGTGGTTCAAGGAACTAGCGTGTGGTTGACATGGCTCTGTCTTTGGTTATTTGCTTATTTTCATGCCAGATACTTTAATTACAGATTGGGGATGAAGGAGAGTACAGAATTTCAGAAAAGACATGCAAGTTTACTACAAATCCCTGATAAGCAAGGTTATAAAGGTGTAAGTGGTGTCAATAGTAGCAGTTAAATCATTTTTACCACAGTACTTTCCAGTTGTCTAATATGATAATTATTGTTATTATGTAACTACAAGAAGGATGGAAAAAATGATCCTATCTTAGGTTGACTTCATTATATGGGCTTTTTCCATAAGGGTTATGATTTGTTTTAAAATGGTACATGGCTTAGGCTGAGGCTTGTTCATTTCCCCTGGTAATTAGCTACTGAACAGTACACTATCTCTGTGTGATATTAGGAATCTTATGGTTTAAAAGCTGTTAAGCAATTCTTGCTCATGGGGCTGCAACAGAACTTAATGATCTAGGTTATCACTTTACTTGTCAGTTTACTTGAGTTCATCTGGGTTCTGTCTGAATTTTAACAGCAAGGAAATCCAGTGGAGGACAAGTTATCAGCTATGTGAATGACTATTTAGAGTGTTCATTCATTGAATCTGCAAGAGAGAGGGTTAGAGCTTTTGCATAGATTTCTTCTCTATTTCACGTCATCTGTGGGAAAGTTAAATGAAGTTCCTGATGAGTGTACTCTAGGCAAGAAAGGAAAAGGCACTCCATGTTAATCTCACCAGATAGGGGTTGTAAAGTTGCCAGTGAGGGCTAGAGCTCAAGGGCCTGGGTTGCTTATTCATTTGCAGGCAAATGACTATGGATACCTTTCCTGGAATGCAGTTATCATTTTGACATTAAATTTTTGATTTCTACTCCTAACAAATATTTTTCAGACTGGAGTTAAGTTTACTAATAACCACACACTCACTCACTCATCCCCATCCCTATCCATCACACATTTGCTAATCACCTTTTCCTCTAATTCCATTAAACAGAACAAGAAAGTTGAAAGAGAAAAATGGTACTATAATTCCTTGTCACAGATTTGACATTAAATCCTCTAGAATTTCTTCTCTTTCCTGGCACCCTGTGTACACTTCTGTTATTATACCACATTTTATTTATTTATCTATTTCCCATCTAAAACTCTGAGATTTTTGAAAGCTGGGCCTGTATGTTTTATCTCCATAGGCATGGTGACTGCTCCACAGTAGGCATTCTAGAGAAGTCTGGTAGAATTACAGAAAATGAATATTTTGAAGGTATATAATAAATGACTTCACTAAAATGAGCCCTCATTCAGAAATGATGGTGGTTTCTTTAGTGGATAATTTATTCCAACACAATATGGAGAAATAAGAATGGTTTCATTATATTTCATTTGGCTTATTTAGGAAAAGGAACTTTGGCTCAGTTGTCTGAGTTATAAAATAAGCAGGAAGAAGATGAAAAAAACTGATGTCACTACCCTAACTGATTTTGTAAAGAAAGGAATTCTAAGACTGTATCTTTTGTTTGATTCTTTGCAGGGGCCCATGCAAATGTTTAAAACAGAAATTTAAAATAAACCCAGAGGTTGGACATGATTTTTGATGATATGGGTGAAGTTGTTTATTTAATTCAAGATATGAGGACTGAGAAAATATTTGAGCTATGCACTTTATGAAAATTTCACTGGAAAAGTTGTGTATCACTATTTGTTGTGGAGGACAATCAATCTCACTCAACATGATGTAGTTACTAATGTACCAAAAAATATCATCATTAAAAGGTGAAAACTCTCTCAGTGATTAGCTGTGAAACACAACCCAAAAATAATTTTATGATATTTGTTAAAGTATGTGGAAAGGTGACTTAATTGTTACAGAATAATGACTAATGAACAGGGGCTGCCAAAAGTAATGAATGAGCATATGTATCTATGGATATCTGAGTAGACATAAGTTTCTGCCATTAACATACTGTAATCTTGGATAGAAGATATAGCCAATCTTTTTTTCTGTTATTCTTATTTGTTAAAAAAAAAAGAGGGTGGTTTAGATAAACTTTTATAAATAGCTTTCTAAAGAACATTGTTATGGCAAAATGTTAAAAGATTTAAAACAATGTGGAGTCTCTGGTTGAGAAAGATAAACACTTGCAGTTTGGAAGATAGCAGTGGAGTAGGAGGACCCTAAGCTTGTCATCCCATGAATACAACTAGATAACTATCAAATCATCATAAATACCCCAGAAATTGGCCTGACGACAGGCAGAACAAACTTCACAACTAAAGGTAGAGAACAGGCCACATAGAAGAAGGTAGGAAGTGTGGAGATGTGGTGTATGAGAGAAATAGATTGTGGCTGCTGTGGTGGGGAGGGAGCCACAATCACGAAGAAGAGTGAGAGACAGACTAGCACTTAGGGAAGCATACAGGGAAAATGAACTCACCTAGAAATTGGCTTGGAAGGTGAGAGAGGCCAAATTTTTTGACTTCTGGCCACCAGTGGTGTGTAAAGTCAGGTGTTTTAAGGGTTAACTGGCTTGGCTGCATTGGAACCCAGAGGGCATTGTGCTGATCTGGGAGGGAAGGCATGCAAACTACCCACAGACACACAGTAGGGACCTGAGGAGTGCCTGGGGCGCATAGTGAGGCAGTTGTTTGTGCATCCTGGCGCCCTTCGCAGAGAGGCAGCTTCATGGAGAGACCCATCTGGGAACAAAAAACCTGACGGGCTCCATTTCCTTTCCCCACCCCTCAGTATAAGCACAGGGCCACAGGCAGGAATCAGCACAATGCCGAAACGTGCCACCTCGCTTGTTTACACCAAGCCCTGCCACTCTGCCACCCCCTCTCCTGCTCTTACTCCTGGTGGAGTAGCCCTTCCCAGTCTTGCTTGCATCAGTCCCAGCTTGGCAGTCCCTCTCCCTTAAAATACCAGCTCAAAACCATGCTCACACTGTGTCTCCCAAGTTAGGAGTTTTGTGGAGCCTCAGTTCTAGTGACAGATCCCATTTCACAAACAGACCAGAGCACACCTAGTTAAAACATGCCACATTCAGGCCAGGAATCCAATACTGCTACCAACAGGCAAAGAGACCCCTCTGCAGATGACTGGCCTGAAGGATAAAGTGGCCAGGACAAAATAGCAGAGCCATGTAGCACCCATTGGAGGCATTCCAGGAAGCACCAGCCCCTAACACACACAAAAAAAACAACCATAGAGACATAGAAAAAATGAGAAAAAAAGATAAATTTATCCTAAATGAAAGAACAGAACAAAGCGATAGCCAGTGACTTAAGCAAAACAGATATAAGTAACATACTTGACGGAGTATTTAAAGCAATGGTAACAAGGATAGTCACTTGACTTGAGAAAAGAATTGAAAACATAAGTGAGACCCTTAACATAGAGATAAGAAATAACATAATGGAGGGGCGCCTGGGTGGCTTAGTCGGTTAAGCGTCAGACTTTCGCTTCGGTCATGATCTCGCGGTTCGTGGGTTCGAGCCCCGCATCTGGTTCTGTGCTGACTGCCGGCTCAGAGCCTGGAGCCTATTTCAGAGTCTGTGTCTCCCTCTCTCTCTGACCCTCCCCTGCTCACGCTGTCTCTCTCTCTCCTAGAAATAAATAAAACAAAAACAAAAAAAAAAAAGAAATAACATAATGGAGATAAAGCACTCAATAAATGAAATGAAAAACATGCTTGATGGAATGACCATCAGGCTGGAAATAGAGGAACAAATTAATGACCTAGAAGACAGAGTAAAGGAAAGTAATCAAGCTGAACAAAAGAGAGAAAAAAGAATTATGCAAAGTGAAACTAGACTTGGAGAACTCACTGTTTCCATTAAATGTAAGAACATTTGTATTATAGGAGTCCTAGAGGAAGAAGAGAGAAAAGCACCTGAAAATTTATATTTGAAGAAATAATAGCTGATAACTTTCCTAATCTGGGGAAGGAAACATATCGAGATCCAGAAGGCATAGAGAACTCTCAACAAATTCAACAAGAACAGGTTCACACAAAGATATAATAAAATTAAACTTGCAACATAGGGTGATAAAGAAAAAAAAATTTTTTTACAAATAGTTTATTGTCAAATTAGTTTCCACATAACACCCAGTGCTCATCCCCACAAGTGTCCTCCTCCATGCCCATCCCCCCTCCCCCCCACACCCATCAGTCCTCAGTTTTTGTCAGCATTCAAGAGTCTCTCATGGTTTGCCTCTCTCCCTTTCCTCCACCATTTCCCCCCTTCTTCTCCCCCTTGTTCCTCAGTTAAGTTAAAGAAAAAAAAATTTTAAGCAGCAAGACAAAATAAGACAGTAATATACAAAGGAAGCCCTATAAGGCTAGCAGGGGAGTTTTCAGCAAAAACTTTCCAAGCCAGAAGAGAGTTGCATGATATATTTAAAGAGCTGAATGGGAAAAATCTGTAGCCAAGAATACTCTATCCAGAAAGGCGATCATTCAGAATGGAAGAAGAAGCAAAGAGTTTCCCAGACAAACAAAAGCTAAAGGAGTTCATGACCATTAAACCAGCCCTACATGAAATACTAAATGGAATTCTTTGAGTGGAAAGGGAGACCAAAATGACAGTATGAAGTAAGGAAGCAGAAAAGCAGTAAACATGAATACTTCTGTAAAAAATCAGTCAAGAAACTCACAAAATAAAAGAATGTAAAATATGACAACATCTACTTAAAATTTGGCAAAAAAATAAATAAAAATAAAATGGGACAAGAGGAGTAACTGTCTTCTGAACAGATCACATATTAGCCAACAAAATAAACCTCAACAAATTCAAGATTTAAGCCATGCCATGCATTTTTTCTGACCATAATACTTTGAAACTAGAAGTCAAACCACAGGAAAAACATCTGGAAAGACCACAGACACATGAAGGTTAAATAACATGCTACTAAACATGAATGGGTCAACCAGGAAGTCAAAGAAGAAATAAAAGTGTACATAGAAACAAATAAAAATGAAAACACAATAGTCCTAATTGTGATGCAGCAAAAGCAATTCTAAGAGGGAAGATTGTAGCAATATAGGCCTACCTCAAGAACCAAAAAAATCTCAAATAAACCACCTAACCTTACACCTAAAGGAGCTAGAAAAACAACAAAAAACAAAACCTAAAAAAAGAGCAGAAGGAAGGAAAGAATAAATATTAGAGCAGAAATAAATTATATAGAAATTTAAAGAAGAAACAAAACAAAAAAATCCCATAACAATACAATAGATAAGTGAAACCAGGAACTTATTCTTTGAAAAAAATCAATAAAATTGATAAACCTCTAGCCAGACTTATTAAGAGAAAATGAAAAAGGACTCAAATAAGTAAAATCACAAATGAGAGAGGAGAAATAACAATACCACAGAAATACAATTATAATAGAATATTATGAAAAACTATATGCCAAAAAATTGGGCAACCTAGAAGAAATGGATAAATTCTTAGTAACATATAAACTACCAAAAGAAGAAATAAAAACTTTGAACACACTAATAACCAGCAAAGAAATTGAATCAGAAAGAAATAAAACAAACAAAACTCTCCAAAAACAAAAGTCCAGGACCAGATGGATTTATAGGTGAATTCTACCAAAGATTTAAAGAAGAGTTAATATCTATTCTTCTCAAACTTTTCCAAAAAATAGAAAATGAAGGAAGACTTCCAAATTCATTCTTTGAGTCCAACATTACCTGATACCAAAGCCAGATAAAGACACCACTAAAAAAGAGAACTACATCAAAAATAAATAAATATTTAAAAAAAAAATTTTTTAAATAGAATTACAGGCCAATATCCCTGATGAACAGGTATGCAAAAATCCTCAATAGAACACTAGCAAACGGAATACAACAATACATTAAAAAAATCGTTCACCATGATCAAGTGGGATTTATTCCTGGGTTCCAAGGGTGGTTCATTATTCTCAAGTCAATCAATGTGATATATCTCATTAATAAAAGAAAGGATAAGAGCCATATGATCATTTCAGTGAACTTAGAAAGAAGCATTTGACAAAACACAATATCCATTCATGATAAAAACCCTCAAAAAATAGTTTTAAGGGGAATATACATCAATATAATAGAAAAATCCGTAGCTAACATCTTACACAATGGCAAAAACTGAGAGCTTTTCTCCTAAGATCAGGAATAAAACAAGTATGTCCATTCTCACCACTATTATTCAACATAGTACTGGAAGTCCTAACCACAACAGACAGCAAAAACAAAAGGCACCTAAACTGGTGAGGAAGAAATAAAACTTTCACTCTTTGCAGATGACATGATATTATATATAGAAAACTCAAAAGATTCCAGCAAAAAAGCTGCTAGAACTGACAAATGAATTCAGTAAAGTCACAGTACAAAAGTACAGAAATCTGTTGCATTTCTATACATTAATAATGAAGCAGCATAAAGAGAAATTAAGAAGAGTGCCTTGGGTGCTCAATTAGTTAAGCATCTGACTTCTGCTTAGGTCCTGAAATCATGGTTTGTAGCTTTGAGGCCCACATCAGGCTCTGTGCTGACAGCTCAGAGCCTGGAGCCTGCTTTGGATTCTGTGTCTTCCCCTTTCTCAGCCCCTCCCCTGCTCACACCCTGTCTCTGTCTCTCAAAAATTAATAAACTTTAAAAAATATTTTAAAGGGACATTAAGAAAACAATCCATTTACAATTGTACCAAAAATAAGATACTGAGAAATAAATCCAACACAAAATAATAAGCTCCTAGAAATAAATCCAACCGAGAAATAACCTAGAAATAAATCCAATCTAGATATAAATCCAACCTAAAAATAAATAGCCTAGAAATAAATCCAATAAGCAAAAATAAATAAATAAATAAATAAATAAATAAATAAATGAAAGCAAAGGTGAAGGCATCGCCATCTGGACTTCAAGTTATATAACAAACCTGTAGTATTTGATTTGGTACAAAAATAGACACATAGATCAACAGAACAGAATAGAAAACAGAAATGAACCCACAATTATATGGTTAATTAATCTGGTAAAAAGCAGGAAAGAATATCCAATGGGAAAAAGACTGTCTCTTCAATGAATAGTGTTGGAAAAACTGTGCAGCAACATGCAAAAGAATGAAACTGGACCACTTTCTTACCCCATACACAAATATAAATTCAAAATGGATTAAATATCTAAATATGAGACCTGAAACCATTAAAATCATACAAGAGAACACAGGCAATAACTTCTTTGATAGTGGCTATAGCAACTTTTTTCTAGATATGTCTCCTATGGCAAGGAAAATAAAAGCAAAAATAAACTATTTGAACATCAAAATAAAGAGTTTCTGCACAGTGAAGAAAGCAATCAGCAAAACTAAAAGGCAATCTATGGAATGGAAGAAGATATTTGCAAATGACATATCCAATCAAGAGTTAGTATCCAAAATATATAAAAAAACTGACACAACTCAACAGCCCCAAACAAAAGAATTCATTTAAAAATGGGCAGAAGACATGAATAGATATTTCTTCAAAGAAGAAATACAGATGGCCAACAGACTTATGAAAAGATGCTCATCATCACCATCAGGGAAAGGAAAATCAAAACTACAATGAGGTATCACCTCACATCTGTCAGAATGGCTAAAATCAACAACACAAGAGAGAAGAGGTATTGGTGAGGATGTGGAGAAAAAAGAACAGTCTTGCATTGTTGATGAGAATACAAACTAGTGCAGCCACTGTGGAATACAGTATGAAGCTCCTCAAAAAATTAAAAGAAGACCTACCTAGGTAAGATCCAGCAATCCATTTGGCATTTACCCAAATAATGTAAAAAATACCAATTCAAAGGGATATATACACCCCTATGCATATATTAGTATTATTTACAACAGCCAAATTATGGAAGCAGCCTGTGTATCCAGGGGTGGATGAATGGAATATTATTCAGCCATCAAAAGAATGAAATCTTGCCATTTGCAATGACGTGGATGGACCTAGAAAGTATTAATTGAATAAGTCTGGGAAAGACAAATACCATATGATTTTTCTTTTATGTGGAATTTAAGAAACAAAAAAAGTGAGCAAAGAGAAAAAAAAGAGACAAATCATGAAGCAGACTCTTAATTATAGAGAACTGACGGTTACTAGAAGGGAGTGAGCAGAATGGTTGTAATCAAGGAGAGCATTTGTGATGAGCTCTGGGTGATGTGTGCCATTGTTGAATCACTCTATTGTACACCTGAAACTAGTATAACACTGTATGTCAACTAACTGAAATTAAAGAAAAAATAGTAAAATAATAAATAAAATGAATAAAATAATAAAATAATAAAAATTATAATTGTTTGTAAACTTATGTATAGAAGCATATGGGAATAGCTTTATGCTTAACTCACTGAGACTACACTGTGTATAAATTCTTTTTCAAGTAATATCTTCTTTCATTGGTTACGGGTGTTTATAAACGTATGTGTAGAGGCTTATGGGAGTAGCCTTGTGCTAACTCATTGAAACTCTACTGTGTATAAAGTGTCTTTCATGCAGCATCTTTCATTAAGTTATAAGTGACTACAAAATTATGTGTAGAAGCATATTAGAATAACCCTATGCTTAATTCATGAAACACTGAAACTACACTGTGTATTAACAGTAAAAAATATAAAGTTAAATACTTATATTTACTGCAGGACCATGCACAACTTTTATATGCTAATATGCAGTGTGGCTCTCTAAGGCAGAGACTATAGTATATAGCGCCAAAATTGCATGGTTCTATCTAGTATTAAGCCAGTCCTGGTCACTTTTCAACTCTAATTAGACTAATTATATAAATATTTTACAAAGTACTAGGTTTTCAAAGACAGTTATAGACCTCAAAATTTTGCATGAGTGGAAATCACCTTTCACTATCACTTTCAAAACTATCACTTTCACTTTCTCTATCACTTATCACTATCACTAGAGATAGGCTTGTATCTCTACTTGTTAATAGCAATCTAGAAAGGTAAAATACTTTCCTATTATTTATGCCTAGGACATTACTAACCTATATTTAATGAGCTAAAGATAAAATTAGGATGGGATTATTTCTTGAAGGTATTCTCAGAGCATTGTTTTTTAATGTAATACAGTTGAATGAGTTTTTCTTCTCCTTGAAGTATCTGCAAGATACTCAAATAGATCTCAATTATTTTATTATAACCTGCAGCCAAATGTCCTTGCTTTCTAATCACATCATGAACTATAGGAAATGCAAAAGACCAGAATTGGTCATTCAGAACAAAGGAAACAACTAAGACCAAAGATGTTGACAGGTGAGTTTATGATTTGAGAAGGTACAGTTTTGCCTAGTCTAAAACTCAAAGCGTCCTTCTTCATGCATAAACAGTAATAAAAAATGGTCAAACAATGGAATTTATGTGGGGTACACAGTTAAAATGGTCACAAAGGGGACTCCTTAAATGTTATTAATAAAAATATAAATAACATCTTTCCTTTTATGTCCTGCCTTTAGTGTAGGGAAATATTTTGTAGCAAACAGGTTTCAATGATATTTCACTGACACTGACTTATAAAGGATGTAGAAAATAGACTAAAACTGGAAACTAATAGTAAATGTTTAAAATCTAGAGAAAACAGTGGTCATGATACAACCTTGTATACAAAAGCTACTGTCTAAGAAAGCCATTCGTTATATTAGAATTTGTTGTCACAAAAAAGTTTTACATTAGCCACCGAAAGAACTGTAGAGTAGGATGGTATTTCATTGAACATATAGAATCATTACTAATAATCAATATTTATTGAATATCTACAAAATCCGTGGCCTTTGACTCCAAATCACAGGAGAACAAACTAACTTTGGCCAACTTTGCACTTAGGAGAAATATTCAGTTCACAGTCTTTGAATTAATTACAATCCTCTCTGGAGTTTAAAGAAGGATCTAGATAAATTACATTTCTTCCCAGTTCTGACTCTACAATCCTTTTTTCTATGATTGGTAGTGTTAGCCTCTGGTGTACTATTTTCATTCCAAGTGAATAAGTTCTTTCTAATAAAATTCCCCTTGCTTGTAGGGTAATTCTTCAAGCATTCTAGTTCTACAGGACAGTCTTCAGGAGGTTGGTTAGCAGAAGCCATTTTTCTCCCTGAGTGCTGACTGGTAGGACCTCAAGAATTATGTAGTCTTCAGAGCACATTAGAAACATAGGATATGTTACAGAAAACTCTGTTCTACAACAATGAAAATAGTGCTCTTGTAGAATGTACTTTAATAGAACATCTCATGTTACCCCTTCTATACACTCACTTGAGAAGTGGGCTTTCCCAGTTCTGGTTCATTAACTATATCCCACCTGATTTTCCTCATCTATCACATTGCAAACATTATATAGACCATTGATTGCTTAAAAAGGTTCAGGCATGAAAACATAAAAATGCTCAGTGACAAGGGATTTTGAGTTGTTTGAATCTGGCAAACTGGTACTGTCCTAATGATTTCAGAAAACTTACCTTTATTGCTCCACTTTGGGAAATTAGTGAGAAACTACTTTTAGGAGAAGGAGAAGGGGCTAGATCATTGTGGGGACTGACTTCAGTAAAGTTTTCAATTGTGTTTTGGTTCAGACATAAGTTCAACTCTGTCATGAAAATAACACAATATATTCCCTAATAACATGCCTGAGAAAGGCATGATTCTGAAATGCAACCACTTTACAACAAGTAGACAGATTCAATTAAAAATAAGGAAAGAAACCTTACAGCTCTCTAGTCTTAGGGGAATATCAACTCAGGAGACAAGAACTATTGTTTAAAATGCATTTTTTAGGGGGCACCTACATGGCTTAGTTGGGTAAGCGTCCAACTTCAGCTCAGGTCATGATCTCATGGTTTGTGAGTTTGGGTCCCATGTCTGACTCCATGCTGACAGCTCAGAGCCTGGAGCTTGCTTCGGACTCTGTGTTTCCCTCTCTCTCTGCCCCTTCCCTGCTCATGCTCTGTCTCTCTCTCAAAAATAAATAAACATTTAAAAAAATAAAATGCATTTTTAAAGCCTTAGTACTCTATGAGCTCTGAACAAGTATTACATAAAGCAGATATTGCAGTAAGCAAGTGACCTAAGAAAAGTACATTGGTATGTAATCATTTGTAGTTCATTGCAAAGAACAGTTAATGGAAGATTATAATGAATCTTCAGTTTTATAAGTGCTATGTAACTGCAAAGGAGCAAGCACCTTAAGGATTTCCTTAGATACAGAATAAACTAGATTCTTTTTAAAAATGTTTAAATTCCAGTAATTTTGGAACTATTTCCCAACAGTTACTAGAAAGGGTGAGTAAATATTGAAGAAAGTGATCCCAGTATTCTCTAATCATCCATAGTAACCAAGCTTTCTGAACAAAGCAGAAATTCAGAGCAGTGGGTGAAGAAAATGTTATTAAGTTTTCAGCACATAGTCAGTTCATTATACTTAGTAGATAATGATAAAATTTTAAAAAATTTAACGATTAAAAAAATAACAATGGTATTATATAGGCTTAATATAATATAGAAAAGTATTCAAAGAACCTAATAATTTATAATACAATCACCAGCAAAGAGAAACATATTTATTTCCTTCTGTTGCATAGAGTATTATGGATCTTTTCATTATTGATATCATAGCGCACCTAAAACTGTGCAGCCTTCTTACAATCTTGTAAGATTTTATTCTATTTCTTTAAAATTATAAGCATCATTTTTTGTAAGCATCATTTAAAAAAATTTTTTTTAAATGTTTTTTTATTTATTTCTAGGAGAGAGAGAGAGAGAGAGAGANGAAGTCGGACATTTAACCGACTAAGCCACCCAGGAGCCCAATGTAAGCATCATTTTAATACCTGTGTAATATTCCATGATAAGGGCATGCTACAATTTACTTACATGTTTCCTCTAGAAATAAGCATTTGTGTTGGGTGTAAGTAGTCTTATTTGTGTATAAATTACTTAAAAAATAGTTATCCCCCTAGGATTTTATTCTTAGAAACTGAATTATTAGAACAGAGAATATAAACAAGAGAGTTCTGTATTCAGTTCTCTTTATTTATAAAGAATATTTATTGCTGAAAGAACTCTAAGATATATCTAATTTATGGGAGTTCAACAACTGAATTATGATAGTGGCCTGGTTTTTCACCAGTTGGAGTCATTTTGTAAATAACTATTTCTTTTTTTTTTTAAATGTTTTATTTATTTCTAGGAGACAGAGAGAGAGACAGCGCCAGNTTTCTTAAGAATTTTATGTACAAGATGGTTTCTGGATTGTCTGATTACTGTTAATGTCTTTAAACCTTTATGAATAAAACATTTTTAATATTGTTAGACTCTAGCAAATTATTTCATATTGCTTTTGTGTTACTATAGTTTAATTTCATGCAATAAAATTTATCTCAAACCTGAAACATTAATGTATTTCCAAAGAGTGGTCTTTTTACTCACTTCTTATTAACCTAAATTTGAGTATACTATGATAAGTTTGTTACAGAGGTAGTAACAACTCTTCTTGCGTACATAGGGAGACAAAAAAACCAAAGAGCTAACCTTACAGAATAGACTGCAGTAGTAAAAAAATCTGGAAATGGAGAAACACTCCAAGTAAAATAGACTGAAGCTCAGATCATCATTTACTTTCTCCTTGAGGAGCACATTTACAGAAAATCTTAATACCAGTGAACATCTAATTATTTAGTTGTTTTCAAGCTTTACTGTTTGCTTCCCCCCCCCAATATTTAAATTCAAATTAACATATAGTGTAGTATTGGTTTCAAGAATAGAATTTAGTGATTCATCACTTACATATATATCACTCAGTGCTCATCACAAGTACCTTCCTTAAAGTCCATCACCCATTTAGCCCATTCCCCCAGCCACTTCCCCTTCAGCAACCCTTAGTATATCTTCTATAGTTAAGATATACTATGGTTTGATATATGGTTAAGATATACTTATGGTTTGCTCCCCTCTCTGTTTTAATCTTATTTTTCCTTCCCTTCCCCTATGTTCACCTGTTTTCTTAAATTCCACATATGAGTGAAATCATATGGTATTTGTCTTTCTCTGACTTTTTCGCTTAGCAGAATACACTCTAATTCTATCCACATTGCTTCAAATGGCAAGATTTCATTCTTTTTGATGGCTGAGTAACATTCCATTGTGTGTACATGCGCACATGTGTGTATACCTCAAATTCTATATTTATGTGTGTGTATGCATATATATATGCTCATGGATGTGTATAGACACACACACAATTTGGGCTCCCTCAATAATTTGGAAGTTGACAGTGGTGCCTTTGAATCAGTATTTTTGTCTCCTTTGGATAAACACCTTGTAGTGCAATTGCTGGGATGTAAGGTAGTTCAATTTCTGAGTTCTTGAGGAACCTCCATACTGTTCCAGACTGGCTGCACCAGTTTGCATTCCTACCAAGAGTATAAGAAGATTCCCCATCCTCTGCATCCTCGCCAACATCTGTTGTTTCCTGAGTTATTAATTTTAGCCATTCTGTCAGGTGTGAGATGGTATCTCATTGTGGTTTTGACTTCTATTTCCCCGATGATGAATGATGTTGAGCATTTTTCATGTGACTGTTAGCCACTTATATGTATTCTTTGTAAAATATCTGTTCATGCTTTCTGCCTAGTTCTTAACTGGATTTTTTCTGAGTGTTGAGTTTGATAAGTTCTTTATAGATTTTGTATACTAATCCTTTATTACGTATGTCAATTGCAAATATCTTCTCCAATTCCATTGGCCGCCTTTTAGTTTTGTTGATTGTTTCCTTCGCTGTGCAAAAGCTTTTTATCTTGATGAAGTACTAATACTTAATTTTGCTTTTGCTTTCCTTACTGTTTTAATAATAAAGTATTACTAAATTATAGGAGAAAATGAACATTTTCAATATAAAGATGTTAATTATTTTGAGATAACTCCACCTTTACATGTATTATTTTATTCTGGGATGTATAGAATTCTAAGGGAGTCTTCTATTATCAAGTGAATAATAATTAAAGTATTTCAACTTAATGGCCTGGATATTTTGGTAATAAATATTGTTTTAAGCCTGAATTACCTATAAATATACTCAATTGCCTACTTCTGCATTTGGGATTATGTGAAAATATTTTAAAAATTTCAGGAACTAAATATTAAAACCAAACCTGTTGGGAAGATTCTGGGAAGATGGCAGAATAGGAAACATTAGGAATTTGTCTCCCACCTAGACATTTATACTAGAATTATCTGTCTGATATAACAATTTTGAAGTTCTGGAGTCTGTGGAAGGCTTGAAGCTTTCAGCAGAAGGAATAAAATTACCTCTGTCTGCAAATGATGTGATCTTATATGTAGAAAACCTCAAAGATTCTACAAAAAAAATGTTAAAATTAATAAATGAACTCAGCAAAGTAGCAAGATATAAAGTCAACAAACAAAATCAGTTGCATTTCTATGAATAAACAATGAACAATATGGAAAGAAAATTACAAGAACAATTCCATTCACAGTAGTGGTCAAAAAGAATAAAATGCTTTATAATTAACTTAGCCAAAGAGGTAGAAGACTTGCACAATAAAAACTACAAATCACTGCTGAAAGAAATTAAAGAACACATAAATAAATTCTAAACATTCCTCATATTCGTAGAATGGAACATTTAATCTTGTTAAAATATCAGTACTGCAAAAATTGACCTATAGATTCAATGCACTATCAAAATATCAATAATACTTTTTTGCATAAATAGTAAGATGTATCCTACAATTCACATGGAATCTCAATACATTTTTAATAGCCAAATGATCTTGGAAAAGAAACACAAAATTGAAATACTCACAGTTCCTTACTAAAACTTACTACAAAGCTATAGGAATCAAAACAATATGGTAAGGCATAAACATACATATCAATGAAATAGATACAAAATAGAGAGTGCAAAAATAACCTTCACATACATTGGCAAATGATTTTTGACAAGAATAACAAGAGTGCCAAAGTATGTTATGGGGAAAGGACAGTTTTCAATAAATGACGCCCAGAAAATAGGATATCCACACGCAAAAGAGTGAAGTTTGGTCCTTATCTAACATCATGTATAAAAATGAACTCAAAATGAATCAATGATCTAAATGCAAGGCCTAAAAAAGTAAAACTCTTAGACGAAAACATAGGACAAAAGCTTAACAACAAAATGGATTTGACAATAATTTCTTGGATATGGTAACCAATATACAGATAATAAAAGAATAGAAAAATTGATTTCATGAAAATTTAAAAATCTGTGGCATGAAAAGACACTATCCACAGAGTAAGAAGGCAATTGACAGAATGGAAGAAAATATTTGCAAACTGTATATCTATAAAGGATAATAACAAGAATATATAGAGAACTTTTTTAAATGTTTTTGAAAAAATGTTATTTATTTATTTATTTTTGAGAGAGAGACAGCAGTAGCAGGGAAGGGGCAGAGAGAGAGGGAGANGCTGTCTCTCTCACTCAAAAATAAATTAAAAAACTAAAAAACAATTTTTAAATAGACATTTCTACAAAGAAGATACATGAATAGCCAAAACAAAACAAAATGCAAATGCGCTTAACATCACTAATCATTAGAGAAATGGAAATAAAAACTAATGAGATGCCACCTCACACCATTAGAATGGCTACTATAGAAAAAAAACTTAACAATACAGAAATAAAAAACCAGAGGACAATGAGTACTAGAATGATGTAAAGAAACTGGAATTCTTGTGCAGTGTTAATGGGTGGGACTGTGAAATATTAGTCGTTGTGGAAAATAGTATGGTAGTTCTCTAAGAAATTAAAATTCCCATATGATTCAGTAATTTTGCTTCTAGGTATATATCAAAAGGAAGTTAAAGTAAGGTCTCCAAGAGGCATTTATATGCTTACGTTAATAGCAGGATTATTCACAATAGCTAAAATATGGAAACAACCTAAATGTCCATCGATAGATGACCAGATATGGTATATACATATAATTGAAGATTATCCAGCCTTAAAAGGGGAAATTCTGTAATATGCTACAACATAGATAAATCTTGTGAATGTTATGCTGAGGGAATAAGCCAATCATAAAAAGATGAACACCTTATGATTCCACTTATTTGACATAGTTAGTCAAACAAAATCATTAAAACAGAAAGTGTAATGGTTGTCAGAGGCTACAGGGAGGGGAGAATGGGGAATTATTGTTTAATGGATCCAGAGTTTCAGTTGTATAAGATGAAAAGTTATGGGGATGGATGGTGGTGATGATCGCATAACACCGTGAATACCATTGAACTGAACAGTGAAAAATTATTAAGATAATATATGTAATGCTATGAGTATTTTTCCAAATAAATACACACAGAGTTCTACTTACTATTTCTATATTCTACTACTTTTAATTGATTTCTACTACTTCACTACTTTCAACTACTTTCTAAATTGCTTTCACTACTTTCAATTGCTTTCTAAAATTTACAAGTACTGGATTTTCTTTGATCTGAATGATAGATAAAAACACATTACACCAAAATCTTCATTTCCACTACTATTAAAATATACTGCAGGGACCTCTGAAAACACTGTCTACTAAATAAATATATGTTGATGTTTCATGTGTAATTGCTTCCAAGGGGACACTAAATATGTTCCATAGACTGTAAGGCAATCATAAGTCAGAAGAGACGTCGAGTGTCTAAATAATGTAAATGCTTTTCTTGAGTCATGGGGGAAAACTCTAGCCATTTTTCTCACCATTATTTCAGCAGCCACTGCTTTTGTTGGTCTGAGAGGCAAATAATTGGAGCTACCTGTGTGTGTCTGGTTATTTCAGAATCCCCGTGCCCCTGTCCAGGTGAACCCACTATGCATCTCAGCTCTTATGCATTCTTGTAATAGTGGAATTATAATGACCTTGGGAAATATGACAGTCCCAGGGAAATACTTCTATCCTTGGAATTAATTCACTTTGGGTTATCTTGGTTTTAGTTTTGGGGGCTATATATATATGCAAAAGCATTTGTTTCATGTGGCCAGAGGATTTTGACTAAACTCTTATCCACAGTTCAAGAAATATAGTTAAATTGAGAAAAAGCAGGTTCTAGTATCAGAGGCTTAAAGCTAGAAAAATTTTTATGGAAAAAATAGGTAATTGCATGGATAAAGGACAATAAAATATAATTGACATTTTCAGCTCATAATTTTTGTAGACATTTACATAAAGGTGAATAGTTTTGTGTGATGCAAAAGAAAAATGGTGAAGCAAACTATTCTTTTTCCTCAGCTTGGTCAATAAAACTGAAATATAAAGTGATATTAGATCACAAACTAGAGGATTTTTCTTTCAAATTATCTCATCTAAATCTTTGCAAGTAATACAGTGTCTTTGTATCTCAGTTATATCATCTGTACAATATGGAAGAATCCAGAGAATATGCTAATTTTATTTTCCACTTTAATCCTAAGATTACATATAATATGATAATATTATAAGATTTCATAAGATTTCATTTCATGATAATATGTTTTTATTCTACCTCATTCCTGAAAGATTTGCTGTGCCTTGTGAAGGTAAGTAAAAAGCAAAATCACATTTTTAAGTAGGGGCTGATGAAGGCAAAGGTAGAGGAAATAAGACAAAATCAAACATAAAGTCAATACACAGTACTTACATGTTCTTTGTGTATCTGCACAATTTTCAGCCTCAACAGTTACAATTGACACTTACTGCATGTGACAATAACTAATCATTGTAATTACAGAGTCATTTAGGAAAGAATTTTGGGGGACAATTTTAATGTTACTGTTGACACTTAACATTCATTATGGCTTTTTATATGTTTGATTTATTGCTATAATACAGCGCATTAAAGTCCTCAATTTTTCAGCCCTCCCTATAAAGCTGACCTTTGCCATGTAACTTTGCAGCAGTTCCCACTAAAGCATAGAGTGTATTTCCCTGCTCCCAAGCCTAGGCTCAATCATATGACTTGTTTTGGCCAAGAGAATGTTAGTAGGCATGATGTTATTAGAAAAAGTACTTTCATAGAAAATAATTATGCAATTATACTCACTCCGTGTCTCTGTGATGGCTAAGATATGCACATGCCTGGGCTAGCCCACTTGGCTAAGGGAGAGAATAAGGGATATATGAACCAGAAGTGTCCACTTGTTCACAGCCCAGATAAAACAATCTCAAACTGAATGCTGCAGATGTGTGAGAAATCAATTTTTATTGATATATATCACTGAGATTTCCGGTGTTTTGTTATGCAGTATTAGCATTCCAATATACCCAAGAGAACATTACTATTTTTCATAGCTAATGGTACTCTGTGGCTCAGACTCATAGAGATGTGAGTCAGTCATGTCTTGTATCTTAAAATAACAGCTAAACTTGGAAACTGTACAGTGTCAAGAATGAAATAAATCTGCTTCCCGGAACTCATGTTCTACATTGGAACTGAATACATTGAGTTTTTAGAGGGCCAAACCAATACACAAGCCATTTTTTGAATGAACTTAATTATGACAGAATATAGGCATGAAAACACGTCTTTATCACCTACTGCTTTTATTCCTATTACTCTTGCTGGGATTTATGTCTTGTTGGGATTCAGTCCTATCACCAAAGTCGGGCATGAATGTTTAATTATTAAATATTAATGCTTTAGGTAATGAAGCAGTTGAACAAACAGATTTTGGATTTCCTTAAAGTCATGGGAAGTAAGCCAACAAGAGCTAAGCAACCTGCTTCTGATAGAACAACGTTGTGGAAAAGAAGCCAGAAAGAAGCTGGTCCTTCCTGAAGAATAACACCATTTTTTGCTCCTTTCCAAAATGATATGAACTGGAGGTCTACTCCAGCGGAACTGGAGTCCCAGAGTAACAGGTATCACCTTGTTTGTCACTAGGCACATTTCTTCCACCAGAAGCTGAGAGAACGCTACCATGGGACCAGTGGTGAGGGGCATGTGGCTAACAGATGTGATTTGATTATTAAATAGTTTGCCCCCTAAGCCATGACTCATTGATAATTTTTGTTCTTTGACAGTGTAGGGAAAAAATCATATTTCTTCAGGATTTTTTTTAAGTCAAGAGTTTTACTATGTGAAAATTTAACACTTTAAAATGATCTGCACTCCCGATAATGTTATTAATTTGGGTTTATGAAAGTATCTCATGATAAATTATAATTTAAATCTGAGGCATTTTCTAATTTGACAAAATATTTGGTTAACATTTAGTAGAGGTAAGGAAGTATTATGACATTTGGCATCAGACAGGCTGCAATTCAAATCCAAGATCTCTAATTTTCTGGGTCAGTTAGTTAACCTATACAAATTATCAGCTTTATTAGTTTTAAAATGTTTTCTGATACCACCTATCTCACAAGACTATAAAATATATAAAGATATAAAAAGAGGGTTGCCTGGGTGGCTTGGTGGGTTAAGTGTCCAACTCTGATCTCAGCTTAGTTTATGATCTTATGGCTTGTGGGTTTGAGCCCTCCCTTAGGCTCCATGCTAATAGCAGAGTCTGCTTGGGATTCTATCACTCCCCCTCTCTCCGTCCCCCCGCCACCCATGCTGACTCTCTCCCTCTCTCTCTTTCAAAATAAATAAACTTTAAACAATAAAAAATAAAGACATAAAAGGAACTAAGCATACTGTATAACACTATTTCTAGAATTAAGTTAAAATATTTAGCCTTCTAGATTAAATAATTTACTATTTAAAGTCTAAGATGGGCTTTAAAAAGCTTCAGAACATGAGGATTTTGCTTGATGTTTTTACTGTTAGGTTCAAAGATTATAATGGCTTCCTGTCAAAATGAAAATGTAAATCACGTGAATTATGAAAATTTGGGATGGTTAGAATAAACGACAGAATTTATTTTGAAATAAATTGCTCTAATTCCAGTATGTTAAATGATAAACTGAGGCATGTTAAAAGTGTTGAGTTTGAGCAAGTATCTATTCTCAATAAGGGGAGCAACAAACAGGAAGTACTTAGGAAGACTCTACCCACAGGCCTTAGAGGAAAGACTTTATTATAGAGAAGCAGAAACAAAACAAGGAATTTATTTGATTGGTTTAAGTAGTTCCCTTATTTGGGAAAACATAACTGGCTTTGACTGGTTGTGTTTAGGTTTCATTTTTTTTTTTAATGTTTTATTTATTTCTAGGAGAGAGAGACAATGTGAGCAGGGGAAGGTCAGAGAGAGAGGGAGTCACAGACTGAAACAGGCTCCAGGCTCTGAGCTGGCAGTCAGCAAAGAGCCCGACGCGGGGCTCAAACCCACGAACCGCGAGATCATGACCCAAGCGAAAGTCGGACGCTTAACCGACTAAGCCACCCAGGCGCCCCAGTTCCATTTTTTTTTAACCTTGAAGTATATACAAGCTTAGATTTTGATTGGCTTACATAGGCTGTCAAGACATTAAAACCTCCTCAGTCTAACAGTCTCCTTGGTTAACTAATTGAACAAGTATATCCTTTTCCTATACCTTTAAAAGATCTGTTTTTGTTCTGTGGCATTAATTCATTTCCATCATATACTTTTTCTATTGACTGTATTCATTTTTTCCTTAGATTCCTCATTAATTTGATTTTTGGCCAGGAAAACAAATTCATTGGCAAATTCCATTGTGCTACAACATCTTAAGCTGATATTAATGAAGATGTCTGGTGGGTTTTTTTTTGGAAAAATATTTAGTTTGATAACCAATTTATTCAAGTTGATCAACATTCATACTGGGAAGAGGTACCCCGAGCTAATCATGAAGAGCGATACCATCATTATTTGTTCTAGTAGCTACAAGATAATTAATATCTACTGATAGACACAATCAAAATTTCATTAATTATATTATTAAAACTTTTAATTAGGCTCCAGTATACTTCTTCCATTTACAAAACAAACTGAAAGGATTCCCCAGCTATCTCTTGCTGCTATTTATGTCCCAGGAAGATTTATCAAATGTTATGAAAGCCATGAATTGGAATTAACTTGAGCTTTGTTTTCTTAGTTTCTTTCCACCTTCCTACTCCACCAATAAAATCTTAATAACGAAATAATTGCATGCATTATTTACAGTTGTCTCTCTTTCATTTTCTGTGCTCATATTAAGACTCGTATGCAACCCAATGAATTAAAAGCACAGAACTATCATCTTCCTCCTGATCTCTTAAAAAAAAAGTTTTCTTTTGATATTGTAATAATCAAGAGCAAATTACTGTGGCACTGCTGCCTGTTTCACTTGGGAAAGAAAACAGAAATATTCTCTGCTAGTTAGATTTACATGACTTCCTTTGGAAGGAAGAGAATAATTTCTTTTTAAATAAAGTGAGCATTAGCCTAGGAGGTTACGGCGGCAGCCGGACACACAGAAGTCTTTTTTGTTTACATTTATTTGACACACAATAGTGATGCAAAATGCAGGTGAAGAGTACTAGATTCTACCTTTCCATGTATGCACTTTGGGGCTTTGGCCACAAAATGACAGGTTGATCAGAATTAAAAAAAAAAAAGAAAACAGTCATTAAGCTACATTTTTTGGTAAAGTTCGAATAGAGAAATAATGATGTAGTGGAAATGACACTAGCTCTGAAGACCTAACCCTAACCCTAACCCATGACTATATCCATTCAGATAATGGGACAATGAATATTAATGGGTTCAAAGTCCTCATTTGTAAAATGGAGACATTTAAGATGATGCCTGAATCTAAAGTTCTCAATTTTTATAAAAACAAAGATTATGAGTTCTTGCTGAATCTTTTAACTCACAGTGGAGAAGGTGTCTGCTTTGAAGAAATGAATACAATCCCATTCCCAAGAAACATCTGACCTTTTATTTTCCTTCTCAGCTTTCCTTCTTGATTTGTAATAGGACACGGATTGTGAGGTAGGTGAAACGCTAAAGTGATTAAGAAATCAGATGCTGTGGTCAGATTGCCTGATTTCATCTTCAAGCTTTGCCATACATTGCTGTGAACTTCAGATGAGATACTTAGCTGTTTGGTTAGATAGTTTTTGTAGGAAAAAAATAGGGATAATCTTAGGGCATGTCTTCCAGGACCTTTCTGTGTTTTGCCTGTGTCAGTACATGTAAAGAGCTAATCACAGCAAGTGGCACATAGTAAGTGTTCCACATAAGCTCATGTTATTTTAAGTACCTCAGCACAAGGACTGAAATGGAGTCCTCTTGTAGGAGAAAGTCCTTCCTAATCACCCAAATAAAACATGGGTAACCATCCCTAACTAGCAAAGTACTTAAGCTGAGCCATCCATTGTTATAAAAACAAAAGTGAATTTCCCTTTCTGTCCATCTATGAGGACTTTCCCCAGCACAGGTTGAAATGTACAACATACTGCTGTGTTGATGTATCTGTCACTTATCTCTCTACCTTCACCTAAGCTAGAGAAAAATTCTAGAGTGTGGAGTTTATTGGGTTTTGATATCCCTCTATTTTTTTTAAATATTTTTTATTTATTTCTAGGAGAGAGAGACAGCATGAGCTGTCTCCCAGCATGAGCAGGGGACGGCCAGGGAGAGAGGGAGTCACAGACTCTGAAACAGGCTCCAGGCTCTGAGCTGGCAGTCAACACAGAGCCCGACGCGGGGCTCGAACCCACGAACCGCGAGATCATGACCTAAGTGAAAGTCGGACGCTTAACCGACTAAGCCACCCAGGCGCCCCATATATCCCTCTATTTTTACAAATATTTTCTGAAAAATATCTGTTAAAGCATGCTTTTCTTGGGAGGCTGGGTGGCTCAGCTGGTTAAGCATCTTACTCTTGGTTTAGGCTCAGGTCATGATATCGCAGTTTTGTGAGTTTGAACCCCATGCCAGGCTCTGTACCGGCAGTGCAGAGCCTTCTTGGGATTCTCTCTCTCTCTCTCTCTCTCTCTCTCTGTCTCTGTCCCTCCCCCACTTGTGCTGTCTCTGTCTCTCTCAAAATAAATATACAAACTANTGGCAGTGCAGAGCCTTCTTGGGATTCTCTCTCTCTCTGTCTCTGTCTCTGTCCCTCCCCCACTTGTGCTGTCTCTGTCTCTCTCAAAATAAATATACAAACTAGAAAAGAAAAGAAAACACCTCTGCTCTTCTAAGCATATTTAGGGATGCACAATATCATGTGTGATCAGGGAATTCAAATTAAAATAACAATGAGCTATCATAGTGTATCAGAATAACTGCAATTCAAAAAACTGAAGAGGATATAGAGCAATAGGAACTATCTTTCATTGCTGGTGGGAATTCAAAATGCAAGTGGGTACTGGTGATACAGTGGAAAGCGTAGTTGCCTTCCAAAACTACGCCCTTCTGGAAGCCACCTTGGCAGTTTCTTATAAACCTAAACATAGTCTTACCATACAATCCAGTAATCATGCTCCTCGGTGTTAACTAACTTCAGTTGAAAATTTATGTCCACACAAAAACCTGCTTGTAAATGTTTACAATAGCTATATTCATGATCACAAAAACTGGAAGCAACTAACATATCGTTCCACAGATGAATGAATCAGCAAACTGTGATAAATCCATGCAGTGGAATATTATTCAGTGATAAAAAGTAATGAACTATCAAGCCACAAAAAGACATGGAGGAAACACAAATGTATAATTCTAAGTGAACAAAAAGGCTGCATAGCATTTGATTCCAATTATATGACATTCCAGAAAAGGCAAAATAATAAAGACAATAAAATGATTTGTGGTTGCCAGGGGTTGGGCAGAGGGGTAGGCATGAATAGGTGAAGCACAGGGATTTTTTAGGTCAGTAAAACTATTCTGTATGACACTGTAACGGTGGACACATGACATTGCGAATTTGTCAAACCCACAGAACTTTACAGCACAAAGAGTAAACCATTAATGTATGCAGATTTAAAGAAATTATTTAAAAGGTCAGTGAAGTCCTGACAAGAGAATCTGACTGTATTACAGATGACTGAAACCTCACAGAAGGGGGCGTGGGGAGGAGGTAGTGACCTAAGTAACTCTATAAATGAGTGACATTTGTAAGACTAAAGGAACTGTCCCAAAGCATTACATTCTACTTGCTAAAATTATATCCTAGGGGTACCATTTAACTACTATATAACTACTACATACTATATAGTAGTAGCTAGAACTACTATATATGGATACTGAACAGAAAAATTAGATAAATGAATGGTGGATGGAGGGAGCCAGGTTTCTCAACTGTTGGGTTAGGGATTTACAGATAAGCAAAAGAAGGTGGCTAGCATCATCTATGCAATAACAAATTACAACTCGAGACATCAGTATGAGGCATATGGTTACATATAGGAATATTTATGGATGAGTATATGTAAAAAGGCAAAATAGGTACGTGTTATGTGGAAATCCTCTGTACTATCTACTCAACTTTTCTGTGAATCTAAGATTGTCCGAAGATATAAGAATATAATTTAAAAAAACTTCTGCTTTTTATATTGCCTCCATATTTTTTGGCACATTAATCCTCTTCTCTTTTTCCTTCTCCTCTTTCTATCTTATACCTATAAGAAAACATTTATTGGTTTAGATCAATAAAAATAGGATCAACATCAGACACATATATTTTACTTATTGGCTTATTGTTTATAATTCCTTCCATCAGAAAGAAGAATTTGCTCATTTTGTTCACTACTGATTCCCCAGGGCCTTGAATACTGTCAGAAAAGAATGGATTTTTAAAAATATTCCCAAATATTACACAACAAACGTTGGGGTGCCTGGGTGGCTCAGTCGGTTAAGTGTGACTTTGAGTCAGGTCGTGATCTCGAGGTTTGTGAGTTCGAGTCCTGCATCGTACTCTTTGCTGACAGCTCAGAGCCTGAAGCCTGCTTCAGACTCTCTCTCTCTCTCTCTCTCTCTCTCTCTGTCTCTCTCTCTCTGCCCCTCCCCCACCCACTTGCACACATATGCGTGCTTTCTCTCTCTCTCAAAAATAAACATAAAAAAATAAAAACAAAAATCCATAACAAATGTTTAAAGGATATTATACCAAAAAATATCATGTTTATGTAAAATTCAACCTTTTTTTGGAGAGAGTGAGAGAAAGGGTGTAAGTGAGTGAGGAGCAGAGAGAGAGAGGCGGGGGAAGGGGGGACAGAGAGAGAGATTGAGCGGGGATCACCCAGGGCTCATGCTCACCCGAAGCGAGGCTTGAGCTCACCCAATGTGGGACTCAAATTCAAGAATTGTGAGATCATGACCTGAGCTGAAGTCAGATGCTTACCAACTGAGTCACCCAGGAGCCCTTAAATTCAAGTTTAATTGAGCATCCTGGATATTCATTTTCTGCTTGATTGGTTGATTTGGATTTTGCTCAATCTGTTAATCCTACTTGCAATTCACACAACTTTGGAGAATGTCTTATCCCATATAGGCCTCAATAACAAATTAGTACAAACTAGGGAGCTTATAAGCAATGACAATTTATTTCCCATAGTCTAGAGCCTGGGAAGTCCAAGACCAAGGTGCCAGCATGGTTGTGTTTTGGTGAAAGCTGCCTTCCTGGTTCATAGCTTGCATCCTCTCTCTGTGTCCTCGCCTTGTGGTAGGGGCTAGAGTTCTCTCTGGAGCCTCTTTTATAAAACATTAATCCCGCTTATGAGGGCTCTACCTCCATGACTTAGGCATCTTCCAAAGACCTGTCCCTCCAAATACCATCATCTTTAAGGGTTCATATTTCATCATAAGAATGGGGTGGGGCGCAAACAAACACACCATAGCATCTATCTAGTTTATAAAGAATGCAAAATTACAAATTAGAATTTTGTTAATAACCCAGGAACCAGCCCATGCAAATGAGGATGCCCAAACTTAAGCTTTCTTAGCTTCATGGACTATCCACTTGTCTGTAGGAAACCAGCTGCTTTGTCCACTCCAGATGGAGGTTGGAGAATGTGTATCAGAGCAGCTTCACTACTCCTTTCTGGCACCATTGACAAGAATTTCTAAGGCATCTTAAAATGTCAGTTTTAGAGTTACTCTTTGGGAACCTTTGTCTTGACACATTGTAAATTAAGTTCAGCTGCTCTCACCATGAGGTCTATTATCTCTTTGATGATCACTTAACTCCAGTACATTAATGGAAACTATGTGCCACATCATCAGGAGGACAGATCTCCTTGTAAGTCAATTAGTTTTATAAAATAGATGCCATCTAGAAAGCAGAGCCAAACTGTGATCTCATTGGTATATACCAAGTTTCCAAATACTGGTGACTACTAACAAAAAGTTTGCACTAGGAAATTTCAAAAGATGCTCTATGGTGAAGGGATATAGAAGCAAACATTAACTTTGTAAAAGGATCACTGTCAAAGGTAAAATCTCAGTCTTCTGGAGACAACAGCCCACACATCCTCCATAGAGAGGTAATGGTGGTAGAGGATGGGAAGCGAGACTAAGATGGAGGAAAACCCTGGGGGATAAAGAAGATTCTTCCCAGCCCTAGTGTCTAAAGAACCTGTCATTTCCAGAGCATCTGGAAGGGGGAAGGGAGGGTCTCCTCTTCCTCTTGGAGTTAAGCCCTCCTCTTTGGGCTGCATTCAATCTCTGTAGTATTAAATCTTGCTTCACTGGCTACCACACAGCTCACAGCTGAGTGTCCAATAACCTATATTCTACATGTTTAACCCTGGTGTGAAGATAGATTACCAGATGACTTGAAGAACAATGAAGGGTTGTGTGTATATGAGTGTGTGTGTTTAAGAATTGCTTAAAACCTGGGAGCCTATGTGAGCCCAAGAGAAAGGAAAGACAGAGATAAGAGTATCCCCATCTCAGGTGTGAAAACATCCCCATGGGCGTGTACATCAAGCTCACTACAAAGTGACTACTTATTTGAAAGTCCGTGTTCATGTGAGAGAGTAAAAATTTCTATTTCCTTCCAAGGAACTCTTGCCCTCTGTCTTCCTCCTTTCCCCTCCCCATTCTTATTTTTTAAATTAACTTTGAGGTGATGATATGAAGTCTTGGCATTACAAGCATAAGTCAATCAAATAAAAATGCTTTATCTTTATATGAAATGTCAGATTGGATAATGAAAACAAAAAAATAGTAGTGGATTAGAAGTCAGTCCTATTTCAGTTCTTCAAGATATTTAAATCACCATATTGGAGATCATAAATCTTAACATGTTTCTTTCTCCTTTTCATTCTTTGGTATTTGGATTCCCTATTCCTTCTATCCTCTTATTTTTTTTTAAGTTTATTTATTTATTTTGAGGGAGAGAGTAAGTGGGGGGATGGACAGAGGGATGGAGAGAATCCCAAGCAGGCTCTGTGTTGTCAGTGCAGAGCCTGACATGGGAGTGGAACACTGTAAGATCATGACCTGAGCAGAAACCAAGAATCATATGATTAACTGATTGAAACCACCAGGCACCCCTCTATCCCATTTTATAGCTTTTTATACCTTCTAGCTTCTTCTTTATTTGGCTCTCTTATATCTCCTTTTCTATATCTCCTTGTCTTAGTTCCAGTTTAATCAATGAGACTAGTAGTAGAAAAATGAAACTCCTGGTCCTGAAAAATATATTTATTTGTTGAAGTTTTCTCATTCTTAGCTTGTTGGATGGTTCATTCTCCTGAATTGGCACAAAATATGTGTCAGGGTGACATTTAGAGCCACCCATTTCTCAAATTTTGTGACAATTAAAACAGAAATCTAGAGACTTCAAACCAGATAAGGAAAACAAATGAGGGCTAAGCACAGAACCCATGGGGACTTTTAAATTCTGTATCCACAAGAATTATAAATATATAATTGCTGTACCTTTAACTTGGTACAATCATGCAAGTTTCTATGCATCCAAAGGTAGAGGTTGAATAAAAGATTCCACCAGCCTAGAGTAACATTCCATTGACCTGGGAGGCTGGTGAGCTTTGCTTTTAAGTCTTCAGCATGCAAAACTTTACTTTGCTTTCTCCCTGTTCACCTAGCGTCATCTTTATCAACTTTGCAAGTTTGATTACTTCTGCTCATAGTAACAATCTTCGTCCATCCAGGCATCCTCATTTAAGACTATCCTCATGGCGACTCGACTAATTACTGTGCACTTTAAGCAGCTGAGTTAAAATTAACTGCAGCCAAATATTTACCAATGCCAACTAAATAGATTCTTGTTCATTTATCTCCTTCACATATTTTCTTCCTGCTACCAATAAAAAATAGCACCGTGTAGTTGAAATCTAAAAATGTGTATGCACCTTGAAGCAGGGTGCCCTGGTTTTGAATACTGTTTTCAGCAGTTATTAGCTAAATGGATTTCTGATAAATCACCTAATACCTATAACCTGCTACACAGCTCCTGCTAAAGGTTTTAAAAGAGAAAAAGTGCCCAGCACTGAAGTGATGTTTAAAAACAGTGGCTATCATTCAATCTCTATTGATCCCTCCACTTTGTCACTTAACTGATAGTCGTCTTTAATTTTGATTTCTAGCATTCCTATTCCTTCTTGGAAAGGCATTTTCTTTCTCAAACATTGGTCAAAGACAGCAAGAATGGAACAGAGGTGCACAGCAAACCTATCCAAAGAGGGCTTTAGCATCAACTTTGGTCTCTTAGACTCTGTCCCTAATCAGGTCTTCCTTTATTTTATTTTCTTAATGTTTTATTTATTTCTAGGAGAAAGAGAGAGAGAGACAGCGTGAGCAGGGGAGGGTCAGAGAGAGAGAGAGAGTCACAGACTCTGAAACAGGACCCAGGCTCTGAGCTGACAGTCAGCATAGAGCCGGATGCGGGGCTCGAACCCACGAACCGCGAGATCATGACCTAAGCGAATGTCGGACGCTTAACCGACTAAGCCACCCAGGCGCCCCAGGTCTTTCTTTAAATACTGTACTTTTCACTATACTGAATTCTAAGGCCTTTCCCACATAGGCTCCCTCTGGGAAGCCTGATCTGATAGGGCTGAAATTGAGGTAATAAAGTTTAATTATTATCAGTGATGATGATATTTAATAATTGTGTTCTCACTGGGAAATTTCTGAGAGACATCATCTTGCTTCATTACAGTATGTGAATGATGAGACCAATAAAATCTTACATGAGAAATTTAAAAACTCTAGGATAAAAGTTTCCCCAATAGATGTTTATCGTATTTATGTAAGTCACAAGAGCCTTTTGTTTTGGTTAGAAGAAGATAGCAGATTGTGGATTTTCTTTGGCCCTATGATCACAAAATATAGTCAGTTCTCTTGGAGAGTAAAGGTAGTTTGGTGCATCCAAGGGGTCGCAGAAATGGGATTCATTTTACCAGGAGGTGAACTAGAGGGAGGACAGACTTGTATATACCCTAGCCTTAAATTTGGAAAACAGTCTTCAGTCTTTGGATTTTTTCCAGGTTTAGTATCATTGATCTTTTCTTCTCTCTTCATTACAGTGAATTTTAGCTGTAGACATAGGGAGTTGACTGCTCCAATTTAACATGAAAATGAAAAAGATGCCAACTAAAGAATATGTTATTGAATCATATTTTGAAGAAGTTAACCTCATTTCTCAGTAACAACATTAATGCTCAGATCTCTGTCAGGAGGTAAAGTCCAACACTACTTTTCCAGTTCATTCTAGGATTCTTGTAACTGATAACAGTAGTGTGCTCTGGGGGTGATTCCAAGTGAGTATTTCTATGGAGTGTGTGTATGTGCATGTATGTGCGTGCGTGTGTCCGTACGTGTGTGTGTGTTTGTGTGTGTGTGTGTGTGTGTGATTTTAAACAACACATGTAAGAAGCAACGTGTCAGATTTTGACTTTTCTACATTTTATGTTATCATCCTTGGTTTTGGAACCACACTATATTGTTAGATGATGCAGGAGAGCATGATGACAGAATTTTAGTTAAGATTAAATATGTAATGAAAACATTATCTTAGACCATTCAAGTTCTAGGCAGATGACAGAAAAATGTATTACTTTCAGGTATCATACATGATTGTTATTTCTTTTTGTCTTACTCTTCAAACTAAGACAAGGAATGAGATGTCATTGAGAAAATGACAAGGGGACAATAAATATTTTCTGATCTTGGGAAATCAAGCTCTGACCTGCAATGTCATGCTTGGAAAGTGAAGTGTTCCTTCTCAAGTGGGAAAAAAAATGATCTGGAAATCAAAGTCAAGTCACATCTCTAGATAGATGATGACCTTCACTTCTAGGAAGGTCTTTGTGTGGTTGTGAATTTGATGTTCTTTAAATGACACCTTGTAACTGTTGAGTAAGAGCCATTTTCACTTTCTCTTTGTGCACAATTGGCTATAGCTGGTTTGACAGAAGTAGCTGGTGGAGAATTTTCTCAAGAACGCCTTCCTTGACAGTGTTGCAGTCGAAAATCTTCCCTTCTTAGGCAATTAGATCTTAGACTGACATGCTAAATTTTAATATTATTTTTCATTGAGAAGAAGTTTTGATAGGAATAATTCTACAGTTATGAATGAATATTTAATAAATTTCCCCCAAATGGAGTAAATGCATGGCCAGTATTCTTTATTTACAATTTAATAAAATTAGAAATTATTAATAACAGACTTGGAAACAAATTGAAAATTTTTAAAAATCTAAAACTTTATCACCTCATAATTAAAAAATAAAAAGTAATCTCAAGCATCATCATCACTTGGTTCAAATAATGGTTTTCTTATGAAAACCATAAGAGCCTTATATGAATAAAATGATAATAGTTAAGACATTTTAAATCAGAACATATGGAAAGAATAAACAAGGACAAAAGAAAATTTGTGTCTTAAATGCATGTATTAACAAGCTTGAAAGAATGCAAATAAATATCAGACTTCAAGCAGTACAGAACAGCAAAAAACTATAGAAATGGGAAATAGAGAAATCAATACACATAAAAACAGAAATAAAACAGAAAAACAATCTTGAAAATTAACGAACCACTCCAAGATCTGATTCACTGAAGGGGAAAAATAAATGAATTCCTTTTTTTAATGTTTATTTATTTTTGAGAGAGAAACAGAGCATGAGCAGGGGTTGGTCAGAGAGAGTGACAGACACAGAATCCGAAGCAGGCTTCAGGCTCTGAGCTGTCAGCACAGAGACCAATGTGGGGTTGGAAGCCACAGACCGCAAGATCATGACATGAGCAGAAGTCAGATACTTAACCGACTGAGACACCCAGGTGTCCCTCAAATTCTTAAATAATAAAGGAAACAGGGGAAGAAAGCATAAATGTGCAAAATAAGAAATGATAAATTTGAAATTATAGAAAAAATTAAAAGACCACCAGGGACAGTATTCTCAGCTTTATATGTAAATCCATTTCAGAATATGGATAAAATATGATTACTAAGGATATAGAAATTACCAAAATTTATGCTATGTGAAGTAGAAATTTCAGAGATGAAGCATTATCAAAGGAGAAATAGAAAAGAAATTTGGTCATAAGTGTTATGAGTTATTTTTCAAACACTTGAGAAATAATTGGGTAAACACTGAGATTCACAAAGAAATTGTTTTCATATAGTCAAATATTAACAGGCAGAAGATACATGGAAATAAAAGATCACATTTTCTATAGCAACTTAGTAATGAAGAGTTGGAGAAATTTTCAAAACCATGATCTTTAGGAATAAGACCAAAATCATGCTGAAGGACAAAAGCACATGATCAAATAAAAGATCATGTTCTGATGGAAAAAATTAAACAAAATAAATATGCCAATTATCTTTTATAAATTGATACATTTAGCAAATCTCTTCCAAAAATTATCAAAAGGATTTCAAAGCTGTCCAAAGGATACCAAAGGTGATATAGAAAAAGGCATGTAAAAGCAGCCAAAAAATGTTTACAAAAAAGGGCAATGGGGATGAAATAGAGAATATCAACACAAATTGTAAATTTTCAATGACTAAAATAATGTTATCTCAATGGAAGAGAAAAACAAATCTAGAGATACACCCAAATCAATATGGAAATAGGGTACAAAAATCAATTTTGTAAGAGAAGAGGTTGATACATTTAAAAAAAACAAATTGTGGGGACAAATGGGTAAATATTGAATTACTACTTTAATGTTGCAGCAAAATAAATATATTAGTAGATTGTATATTTAAATGTCAACAAAATAAATCATGATATTTAGGAATGAAACCATAAGATTACAGTTTCTGAAAATGGAAATTTTTCTATAGAGTACATATAGTGCAGAAGCAGTAAATAATAGGTTAATAGATAAGCTACATAAAAGTAAAAATATGCGATTCTGCATGGCCAAAGTATAAAAATTAATATGCATGTGTAAATTATACCACAGGAAAAGGACTTAATTCTTTTATAAAGAGTTACACAAATTCTATAAACTCAATGGAAATATAACCAAAGAGTATGAAAAATTAGTTATACAACACACGATTTTGCTCATACTAAAAGCAAAATAAAACCATATGGTATGTTAGTAAGCTGGCTAGATTGAGAAATACATGAAACACGTATAGTAACATGTGAATGTTAGTATCTAGATAGTGGTTATATGGGTAGTCACTGTAAAATTATTTTAACTACTCTGTATATATAAAATTTTTCATAAGAAGATGTTAGAATAAAATATGTGGTATCAGCTTTTCAGCTATCAATTGGCAAAAACAATAAAGAAGAACTGATAACATAGTACTAGAGAGAGTTTGAGAGGATAGACACAGTCATACATTGTTATGGAGAACTAGATAATTTCAACGTTTAAAAGTTACATATTTTGTGGCATGTGGGTGGCTCAGTTGAGCATCTGACTTTGGCTCAGATCATGATCGTGTAGTTCATGAGTTCAAGCCCCACATTGGCCTCACCAGTATCAGCCTGACTGCACAGAGCCCACCCTGGATCCTCTGTCCCCCTTCCTCTGCCCTTCCCCACTTACATTCTCCAAAAAGAAAACAAATATTTTTTTAAAAGTTACATAGTCTTCAAAGTATTTCACTTTTAGTACTTATTCTATAGTTTACTAACTTAGTTGAGAAATTGTCTATGTGTAATGACCCCCATTGGGTCACTGGATATAATAAAAGCTGCTAGATATTTCAGTTATAGTTAATGGATAAATGCTTTAAAAATCTATGGTAAAACCATAGATGGTATATTATATAGCCATTGAGTACATCCTGCTTATGTACTTATATGGAGTAAAATCCAAATTATACACTCCTTAAGGCATGCCAACACTGAATTAAAAAATAAAAAGGAATACATGTGTATAAAAATTATATAAATGGAACAAATATGCATATAAAATAATATAAGATAATATTTCTACAACAGCTTTAGAAGAATTAAGAAAACAAAAATGACAAAAGCACTTTTGAAGAAACCTGGATAAGAAAGCTATTTTGCCCATCTGCATTAGGTAAGTTTAGTTGTAGATGTTACTTCTATAATTTTCAGTGAATTCTTAAATATAAAAAATTTATGTTCTCCCAAATTATAGTCTATAGCTCATTCTAATATTATCCAAGATTTTAAGTCAAAACAAATTTCAAATCTACTATAAATTAGCTCAAACAAATTATCATAAATCCTCACATGAAATTTGTTAATTCCTTGGAGGCCTGAAAGGCAAATTGAGGGTATTTCTTTCATAACATGACTGGGTGAGAAGCAACATATACTCATCCATTTAGGATGAATAACTCTCAACAAAGTAGGTTTAGAGGGAACATACCTGAACATAATAAAGGCTATATATGAACCCCCCCCCCCCAGCTAACATCATACTCAATGGTGAAAAACTGAGAGCTTTTCCTCTAAGATCAGGAACAAGACAAGGATGTCCACTCTCATCATTTGTATTCAACATAGTATTAGAAGTCCTAGCCACAACAATCAGACAAAAACTCACAAAAACAAACCACAAAAACAAAAAAAGAAATAAAAGGCATCCAAATTGGTAAGGAAAGAAGTAAAACTCTCACTATTTGCAGATGATATTATCCTTTATATAACAATCCCTGAAGACTCTACCAAAAAACTACTAGAATTGATGAATAAAATCATTAAATTGGCAGGATACAAATTAATACATGGAAATCTGTTGCTTTTCTATACCTAATAATGAGGTAGCAGAGAGAGAAATAAAGAAAACAATACCGTTTATAATTACACCAAAAATAATAAAATACCTAGGAATAAACTGAACAAAGGAGGTAAAAAAATCTGTATTTCAAGAACTATATAACATTGATCACACAAATTAAAGATGACACAAGCAAATGGAAAAGCTATTCCATGCTTGTGGACTGGAAGAACCAATATTGTCAAAATATTCATACTACCCAAAGCAATCTACTGACTTAATGCCATCTCTATCAAAACACCAACAGTGCTCAAAGAACTACAACAAATAACACTAAAATCTGTATGACATGACACGAGATCCTGAATAGCCAAAGCAGTCATAGAAAAAGAACAAAGTTGGAGGTATCACAATCACAGATGTCAAGATGTACCAGAGAGTTGTACTAATCAAAGCAGTACAGTACTGGCAAAATAAATAAATAAAAATAAAAAATAAAAGCAACAAACAAATAGAAAACAATAGAGAGGCCTGAAGTAAACCCATGCTAATATAGTCAATCTATGACAAAGGAGTCAAGAATGTACAATGGGGAAAAGAGAGTATATTCAACAAATAGTGGTGGGAAAACTGGACAGCTACCTGAAAAAGAGTAAATCTGGACTACTTTCTTACACCACACACAAAAATAAACTTAAAATGAATTAAAGACATAAATGTGAGTCCTGAAGCCACAAAACTCCTAGAAGAAAACATAGGTAGTAATTTCTTTGACATTGGTTATAAAAACATTTTTCTAGATATGCCTTTTTAGAAAAGGGAAACAAAAGCAAAGTTAAGCTATTGGAACTACACCAAATAAAGAGCTTTTGCACTGTGGAGGAAACCACCAACAAAAGAGAAGGCAACAAAACTGAATGGGAGAAGATATCTGCAATCTGATAAGAGGTCAATATCCAAAATATATAAAGAATGTATACAACTCAACACACACACACTCACAAACACATACACACACACACACACACACACACACACACACACACACACACCAACCTGAATAATCTTATTACAACAGGGAAAGGACATGAATAGATATTTTTCCAAAGAAGACATACAATGACAAATAGACTCATGAAAAGATGCTCACCATCACTAATCATCAGGGAAATGCAAATCAAAATCATAATGAAGTATTTCTTCACACTTGTCAAAACAGCTAAAATAAAAAAGACATGAAATAACAAGCGCTAATGAGTTTGTAGAGGAAAAGGAACTTCTGATGCACCAGTGGTGGGAATGCAATGAAAAACAGTACGGTTTCTCAAAAAATTAAAAATAGAATTACCATATGATCCAATAATTCCTCTACTGGGTATTGAAAATGAAATCACTAATTTAAAAAGATAGATATAGATATAGATAAACCTATGTTATTGCAGTATCATGAAGATATATATGGAAGCAACCCAAGTGTCCACTGATGGATAAGTGGATAAAGAAGATGTAGTGTGTACACACACACACACACACACACACACACACACACACACACAGAGGAATATTACTCAGCCATAAAAAAAGAAATGAGACCATTTAAGACATGGATGAACCTAGAGGGTATGATGCTAAGTGAAATAATCAGAGAATTACAACTGCCATATGATATTATTCATATTTGGAATTTAAGAAGGAGAACAAATGAACAAAGGGAAAAAAAAGACAAAAACACATACTTTTAAGTACAGGGAAAAAACTAGTGGTTCCCATAGGAGTGGTGAGGGTTGATGGGTGAAATAGGTAAAAGGGATAAGGGTAGAATTATCATAAGGAGCACTGAGAAATGTATAGAATTGTTGAATCATATAGCACACCTGCAACTAATATAACACTGCAAATTCATTATACTTCAATTAAAAAAAGGAGAAGCAACAGATATCTAAAACTTATGTGTAGTTCCAGATTCTGTAAAAAAGGAAGATACATTTTGACTGAAAAACTCTTTTTTTAAAAAAAGTATATAATTGAAAATACAAAATCAGAGTCAAAAGTATTTTAAATGAAATAAAAATTAATAATAAATTTCACATGTAAAATTTGATAAATATAATAAGCACCACAAATCCAGAAATATGACATTAGAACCTTATAATTGTTATCATCAGTTAACTGCTTGGCACATGCCCCTATAATACATGTTTCCATATTTTTTGGCTACTTAATATTTTTTGCCTCTTCATCTCACAATGATTTCATAATAGTTTCTATTAAAACATACAAAGATAATTCAGTCTTTCTGCTAGCATGGTTGATAAAATTGTTATTTCCATTATTACCATTAACTTAGGTTTTTTTTTTTTCTCCAGCTACAAAGTCTCTAGACTTAGAGCAACTCCTCTGAAAAGGTCAATCCTCTGATGCTCAGCTCAGCCAATTCCTGACATGCCCCACTGGGAGGAGAAGCATATGGTAAGAGGAAGTTCCAGAAAGGAACTTACAATTTCATTAAAGTATTGTTGATTTTGACAATTATTGTGGGAGATTTTTTCCTTTTTCTTTTAAATTTATTTCTGAGAGAGAGAGACAGCATGAGCAAGGGAGGGTCAGAGAGAGGGAGACACAGAATCCAAAACAGGCTCCAGGCTCTGAACAAGAGTTCAGCACAGAGCCTGATGCGGGGCTCGAATCCACAAACCATGAGGTCATGACCTGAGCCGAAGTCGGACACTTAACCGACTGAGCCACCCAGGCACCCCTGGAAGATTTTTTCCTTTTATAAAAACTATTGCTCTCAGCTTCTAATGATTGGTTTGGTGGTCTGCAGTTACTCTTCAGTCAGTTCCTTTGATGTTATTGAGGATTTCATTGATAAATGTTTTTTGGGGGACTGACTCTGGCAACTGAAAATGCTTCCGTGGTTGATGTATTCCATGATTAATTCTTTAACTGACACCTTCGTATATCAGCCAATACAAAGCTCATTACATTTCTTTCCCATAAATTTCTTTGTCTTTCTTCAGTAGTTTTGTGACATACAATTAAGACAGAAGCACTAGTAAAAGTGTACAGATTTCTTTTTATAGTGGTGGGTGTGTTTGTAATGCTTTCTGAATATATGCTGTGATAAACAAAAATCTAGGATGACATTTGATGACACTTGACCTTTTGTGATTCCTAGACTTTAATGTAGACAGAATCTGTGAATATGCGGAGATATTCCTGTTTCGGTTGCATTACATGACAAAAGAGATTTTGCAGATATAATTAAGGTCCCAAATCAGTTGATGGGGAGATTCTCCAGGGTGAAGAGGCTTAACCTAATATGTTTAAAAGGCCTGGGACTTTCCTAAAGACAGAGATTCACTGATTCTATGGAGAAACATTATGTTGATTCTAGGGTAAGAAAATGCTCCACCATCCCTGACACACACTTGACATTTTGGTACCTTTTTGGCTTTCAGTCTTACTGACATTCTAAAAACACTCAGTGACTAGGAATATTCATTAGTTGAAAAACATGTTGGATTTGATATGTATATTAGTTTAGGCTACTAAAGTGAAAATATCACAGATGGGTTGTCCTAAATAACAAACATTTATTTCAGTTCTGAAAGTTGCAAAGTCCTAAGCTAAAGATACAGGCAGCTTTGATAACTGTGAGAGTCTGCTTTCTGGTTCATAGACAGCCATTCTCTCACTGTGTCTTCACATGATGGAAGGGGTGAGGGAACTCTCAGAGCTCTCTTTCAGAAGGTCACTAATCTCATTGATAATGGCTCCACTCTATGACCAAATATCTCTTGGAGGTCCATTTCTTCATATCATCACCTTGAGGGGCAAGATTTCAGTACATGCATTTGGAGGTGGGTGGGAGATAAACATTTTGTCCAAATAACAATTAGTTCAATTTGCATACCTTTCCTAATGAAAAATAAATGGACCATTTGGAAATCTTCCTCAGATATTCATAAGTCTTTTAGTTGAGTGTGTAAGATTGATTCTTATAAAATTAAAGACTGATAGAATTAGCAAAAACAGAGTGAGCTCTTTGACAGAGGGAACTACTATAACTTTTCCAAATATTCTGTTCATAAACAAGAAACTCACAAAGGTGGTGTGGTTAGCTTTTTCTTTAAAATCAATTCCATTTATTTACTATATAGATCTTTGATTTGACCTCCTAGGACTGCTTCTTTCTTGTTTGGAACTTCCTTTTTTCCTGAACATAAGTGGATCTGCTCCTTTGTAAATGTAATGTTCAGAAGGACTTCCGAGCTATTTTGCTCTAACGTAGAGAAATTAGTAAATAGCCACACATCTTGTTAAGGAATGAAAAGTTTACTATATGAACTAAGACAACAGCATTACACTCATGAAAAGTGTTTTGGAACATGGTTGCTGATGAATGGAGACACTGTGCCTTTTTAATTTGTGAAAATTTAGAATAGATCTTGAAGAATTCAGATATCATAGAGTTGGCAGGTGACATTAATTGAATTTGGTGCATTTTCAGATAAAAAAGGTTTAGACATCTGAGCATGTCTCACAGAGCCCTGCACCAACTCTACCACCATCTGATATTGTGAGGGTTACACCAATGACACACTCAACACTCCCCCTCCTGTTGCTCATTAGGCACATTGTATCTTTATCCCCAGTGAAATCCTTCAATTATGTGCCCCTCAGTGTGGCACCTATAGGCATTTCAATAAACAGTGGGGGAATTATTCGTGAAAACACATGACAATACATATATTGGGCACTTTTTGAATTACAATCATGAATAGAAGAAAATGAAAGAACAGAAAGATAAAGGATGTGTTAACCCTAGTATCTGCTTCCCAGGGGTGCCTGGGTGACTCAGTCAGTTAAACATCTGATGTCAGCTCAGGTCATGATCTTGAGGTTCATGAATTCAAGCACTGTGTTGGGCTCTGTGCTGACAGCTTAGAGCCTAGAGTCTGCTTCAGATTCTGTGTCTTCTTCTCTTTCTGCCCCTCCCCTGTGTGCTTGTTCTCTCTCTCTCTCTCTCTCAAATAAACATTAAAAAGAGAATTTGCTTTCTAAACAAATTGATCAGTGAATGATTTCCTTTTTCTTACCTCTCATCCAGCCCATTTCTCCATTAATGTGAATTGTATAGAGAAGCAGATTTCCTTATTTAAGAAAGATGACCATTTTTGAGAATCTGAAGTTTTCCTCCTACTTTCCAATATATAAAACAGTTATGAAGAACAAATTTAAGCATGAATTGCTGGTGGTCAAGTAAAGAGCAAGAAAAAAAAAATGTCCCTTAGCTTTGTACACAGATCCTTTGCCTTCTGTCCTCAGAGTAAGATTCTACAGCCTTTCTCCAGTCATTCTTCTTCACTTTCCCACCCTCCCCTATACATTTCTGACTTCCATAGGCTTTATGTTAGAAAGTATAGGCTCCAGGTCAGGACACGTGGTTGTCAATACTAGCTACACAAGGTCTTTCCATAAGTAGTTCTCCAAAGGTGGCCCCATACACATTTCTTTCCCAAACTCATACTCTTGTATAGTCCTCTTGCACACTGAATCTTGTCTGAGCCTATAGTTCACTTTAGCCAATAGAAACAATAGAGGTGAAGCTATTAAAGTTCCAGGCCTAAGCCTTAAGAAATTTTGATTTTGAGATTCCCGAGCTATCATGTAAGAGATCTGGTTACCCTGCCTGAGAGACCATGTGGAGACATCAACTATCGGGAGAGGTCACTGGGAGGTGAAGAAGCCCAGAGGGGCATATCCTACTCTGCAGCCATCCCCAAAAGACACCATATATGTCAGTGAGCCACCTTGAACATTCAAGTTTACTTATTTCAGAAAAAACTCTCCAGCTGTCCCAAGTTGTGCACAGAATCATGAAAGAAAATGCCTGTTGTTTTTTAGTTTAGTTTAGTTTTTAATTTTAAGCCAGAGTTTCAGGATTGTTTGAAAACAATAGACTACTGAAAGACATACTAAGTGAAGCCTTGGGAATCACTTGACCTTGTCAATTTTCTCATTAGTAAAATTGGATTTCTAATAATAATACTTGATTCATTGGGTTGGTGTGAGCATTGTTGAGCAAGGCATGGAAAGCTCTTGGATCCATTTTTAGCATGTAGTAATCCTCAATAAAATAACTGTTATCATTACTTTACTGGCTTTTCCTAGTTCTCCAAATTTTGCTGGCATTTTGTTGCCCTTGCTTTCATCCCTTGTGAACACTACACTTGACTGGGTCTTACCTTTTTTCTCTTTATATGGTAGTTAGAAGATGAAGAATATATGAAATCCTGAGTGTACATTCAGCCATTTACTAACTGTTTAAACTTGTGTGGAAATTTCTTTAATCATTGTCTGTAGAATGGCCTCAGTAACATCTGTCTCTGATTCCTGGTAGGAAGTTTGAAAATGTTAATATTTTCAAATAGAGGTTTACATTGATTAGTAACTTAAGAACAATAGCAATTATTAAATAGGCACATTTATTATTCCTGGAACAAATAGCATCTCTAGGTGTCTTTCCAGATTATTATATGCAGAATTCTTTCCTCCAACCACTGTGATTCTGATGTAATCTGTGAAATGTCCCATGATCTATATAAGAATACCTCATTTTGATTTTTTGATGTGTCTGTCCAAATGAACTGCTAATTTTTAAACCAGGAGTACATCTTAGTGATTTCTGCAAAATGTGTCCATATTATACACCATTCTAGTAATTGATATTTGCCAATTTTGCTGCTGCTGCTCCTGTTGTTTGTTTTGGCTGGCTTGAATATGGCACTCTTTTGCTTTGGGGGAAGCAACCACTGATCCATTATTGTATGAATTTTGGTAGAAGCAAGGACCTCACTTCTCATTTTAAAAACTGCATATACCCACCACTCACTCTCCCTAACTCTTGGCAATGAAGGAATAAACATGGTTCGACCAGTAGGATCCTTACATCCGTGATTTTAATCATACGGTCAATGACCTAAGGAGGAGTAGAGAATTCACTTCAACACAGGCAACAGTGGTGACTACAGCAGGCAGGGTCTAGAGTCAGCACTGTGATGATGACTGTTGTGGACCGGATGTCCAGCCCGATTCTCTTTACAGGTGGTAGGGGTGTGGTGCTCACTACCTCAGCCACCACTGCTTCCTTTCACAGCCTGATTCTTCAGGCTTCCCTAGCCCCTGTGAGACCACCATTATTCTCTCTAAATTCTTTTTCTACTTAAATTCATAGAACTGGCTTCTGCTGTTTGCAGCCAAGAATCTGACTAGTATAGTGCCCTTGACAAGAGAATCCTTGGAATGCTAGCTATAATGAGAACTGCTAACAGAGAGAGTTAGTGACATTTTGACTAATGAGAAAAATTGAGAGAGAAGAATAGACAAGATAGTTATGGCAGGAAGAAGAACTTAAGGCTATTGCCTTGCACAAATCCAGAAAGGGTTTTTATATTAATCTATGAGGTTTTGGGAGAGCAAATAATTCAGCTGGTAGATAACTGTGGCTCTTTACATAGTCTTCAAATTTTTAGAATGAGGAAAATCACAGCAAGGGTCCCAGAAAGGCTGCCATAGCAAAGAAGACAAAGGCTCACTGATAAGTTTTCTCATCTTCAAATAACTCAAAGGAAGCCAGAATCATGTCACTAGCAGAACTAGGAGAAGAACAGTAGCAAAATTCTCAGGTGGATATTGTATTAGCATTTACACTGTTTAGCTTTACTGAGAAGATTAAATAGTGTACCAAATATGTTATTTATTTCCCACAAGTCTTTTATGTCAAGTGCACAATGGAAAGTTGAGTCAACAAACTGCTTGATCAAGGACACTCTATTGCTAAGTTGTTTTTTGCTGTTGTCGTCGTTGTTGTTTGTTTTTTTTTTGCTTTTCTATTAATAGTCTGGAATACACAAGAGAGAAATGGAGATAACCCATTACTGAGGAGTTTTTGGTTTAATTGAATCAAAACCAAAGCTCAGTGAAACTTTGAGATTTTTAGGTATATCTTAAGAGGAACATACAAATAAGATTTAATACAAGTCGTTGTAAACAAATCATTCTGGTTACAATGCACAAGTATTTTTCAAAGTTGAATGTTCAGATCCTTTGAGAAGAATGGTATATAGAGAACTGTGCTTATCAATATCTTTGTTTTCTTCCCAAAGACTCAGTGGGCCCGGGGGTGTAGGTGGGAGGGCAATGAGGGAAAACGATAGTGAGCCAGAACACATTCTTTCCCCCTAACTACAGAGAAGGCATCTTCATTCTGCATAGCTTATTGACGTGATATCCTTCTTGTTCTGACTTCCTAGAGCCCATGTTGCTCTTATTAATACAGAAGATAGCATACAATATTATGACCATTTGTTTATGTTTTATATCCCCAGTCAACCTTAAAAGGAGGCTCTTGATTTAAAGTGTTTTTATCACCCAACAGCAGAGGTAATGAAAAAATTACACAGTGAAGGTGTTGTCTTATTAATTGACAAATTTTTGCCAAGAGTCAGAAAAATTGTTTTTAAACTCAATTTATGTACTCACTTCTCAGGGTCTGAAAGTACTTGCAAAGTGATAGGTAATTTGGGGAGGAAGAATGGAATGTAAAGAAAATTGTCACTTTTCTTGGAACATCTAAAAATTTCTGTAGACTGGTGTAATTTCTAGTTAATAGGAGGAATTATCTGCTTACATGGTCTTTCTCTAATTTAACAAATGCAGCATTTGGCCAAATTTGTTTCAGTTTGCCTTTAAAGCAGTTGTCTATATTGGTTGTGATGAACTGCTTAATATCAATATTGCACAGCACAAAAAAAAAAGCATCATATAAAACAACCTTGAGCCAAGGCCTTTTGGCTTTGGTATTATAGAGCCAAGTACATTAATTTTAACCTAGTAGGCCCTTAATACATGTTAGTTTGCTTTACAGCAAATATTACTTCAGATACTGAATATACACATGGTTTCTAAAAATAAAAAAGAATACGTAAACATAAAAAAGAAAAAGAAATGGATTATTTAACTCTTTTTAATGATGCCATTTTCCCCCAAATAAAATAATCCAATACTGATAATGAACAATTTTCCACTTTATTCAATTTTAGTAAATGAGAATGTTCTCCTGGCAACAGAATGTCTCCATGTTATTCTTAATTTGGCCCTTGTCTGTTCTATCCTGATGTGAAAGACAAATGGAGATTGTGCAGGCCCCTGGGCTCTCTATTCCTTTTTGCTGTAAAAATGCTTATCATGTCCACAATTTGAAAAGCGATGGGGCATCACTACTCCATTTTTTGGAGGTCAAACTAAGTCCCTTTTAGCATGGTTCAGATTAAGTAGACTAACTTCTTTTTCCATTATTTCTTCATGTTAAATGATCCAGATACTATCTAACTTCAACGACTGATTATTTCCAAGCAATATAAATGAGAATTGTATTACTCTAACTGGGCTAAAAGGCAACTGGGTATTAGCAGCCAGTTGTTTCCTAAAGTGTCACTCCCTTGTCCATCCTTAAACTTTTGTGTTCCAGGCCAAAATGAAGACTTAGTTGAATTTCTTACCAGAGGAAGAGGGTTGAGGAAGCAGAAACTTGATATACAAAGGTATGAACTCTTTTCCAAACATATATTGAGGGACATCTCTGACCAAATGAAAGAGCAGAGAGTATATAGAGAGGAGGCATCATGACCGTTTTTGACAGGAGTTTCTAAGGCTAGCAGAAATAGAAAAAGTAGGCCTACCCTGATCCCCCAACCTCCTCCACCTCCTCTTCTAACCAAAGGGTAACATTAGCACTCTCTTATGGTGTTATGCAGTGTATTTGCTCTGCCCTTTACAGTGTGTATTATGTGTTGAGTTTTGTCCCACAAAAAGATATGTTGAAGACTTAAACCCTTGTACCACAGAATGTGGAAATGGGGTCTTAACAGAGGCAATCAAGTTAAAGTAAGGTCATTAAAATGGATCCTAATCCAATAAGACTGATGTCCTCATGGAAAGGGTCAATTGGAACATGAAGACAGACACAGAGAGGGGTGACAATTCTGAAGGCTGTGTGATGACAGAGGCAAGGATTGTAGTGAGGCAGCTGCAAGCCAAGAAATGTCAAGGATTTATGGTCATCATCAGACAGGAGCAAGAACAAGGAAGGATTGATTCTACTCCCAGTTGCAGAGGGATTATGGACCCGCTGATCCCTTGATTTTGGATTTCTACCTCCAGAACTGTGACGGAAAACATTTCTGTTGTTTCAAGTCATCCAGTTCATAGACATTTGTCATGGCAGCCCAAGGAAACTAGGACAGAATGCCACTTCTAATTTAATGCTCCCTTCAGGCTATGAGGGTCGATGAGAGAAATGACATTACTTGTAGATACTGAAGGTCCACAAGGTTGTCAAGGCTGAAGTAACTATTTTGTAAGTAGCTGCACACATCATTTTCCCCCAACACATAGTTTTTCAATGATCTATAACTAGCTTTGTGGAGCAATGGTTTGTCTCCCTTTGTTACAGTTTACCAATGTTTTGTGAAACACTAGCGTACTATTAGGTAATTGTATTGGTTTCTGAAATAGTATACTATTCTTGACTTCAAGAGGCTGGCTTGATATAGAATGTTGAGTTTGTGTTGCTGTGGACACTTAGCTATTGTGTTCTGTCATTAAGTCATTAAGAATTTCCTATTCTACTTTAGAAGAAAATGAAAAACAAAACGTTAAGCAATTATAAATGTGTTTCAAAAGTAGATAAGAGTGATTGTAGAATATTAAATTTCATCTTCCCTAAATATTTGCAGTGTGGAATAAACCTATAAGAAAGGGGCTCCCAAAGATGGTGGGGTGGGTGTGAAGATCTCCTAGTTGGTTGTATGAAAATGTGAAGCAATGGCTTGAAAGTAAATTAATATTGCCTACTTGTAAATTAAAAACCAAAGATTAATATCTTACCAGTTCCTCATAATTATTTGTTATTGTCCTTGTTTCCTTATCATTCTCAAATATCAACTTAAAGTCCATGTTTATTGTTCTTCCCAAGCATAACACAGTCTGCCTAAGATATCCAGATTTTATGGTTTCAAAACTTATAGTTTGGCAGATAAAGCCACACAGCAATTATAAGGCTGGGCTTTGAAGAGAAAGAGGGTGGGGTTAAATACTAGATAAGCTTATTTTCTAGCTATGTCATTCATCGCTGGCAATTCCATTAACTTTATGTTGCTTCACTTTCTTTCATCTGGTCATGGGAAATTAATATGTACCTTATATCAATTTTAATAAGGGTTTTGATGTGAATTAAATCATGTCATAATAATGATCATCACATAATAAGTGAAAGCTCTTGTTTTCATTTCTTTTTCATTTTCTTTCTTTTTCCCCTAAGAGGCATTTATAGTTTTTCAAAAGAAAAAATGCATGTTTTAAAACTTCAGTGTGAAGTTCATCCATAGGGTATTGCAAGTTCCTAAAGAGGCTCATTAAAGAAACACTTTTATGCTAGACTTTTGGTTGTACCTGATATAACTCCTTAATTTATTTTCTGTAGATAAAGCCTAGATGATTTTTGTGCATAAGATCTAGTAAGGATGGGATAAAAATGCATGGATAATGATATCTAGCAGTGTAGACCCCCAAAAGCGTTTCCATTGTATAATCCCTGTTTTCTTTTCCCGTGAAAGCTCTCATTACATCATGCTGTCTCATTCTTTGAATAGTTCCAAATCAAACACAGTCAGTTTACAAGTCAACTAATTTCCCTACATGCTGGAGGCATAAACACTAACCTTAAATTAAAACAAAAAAATCAAGTTATTATTCTGTCTTTGAAAATCAATGAGTTTAGTATTAGGAATTAGTTCTTCCTTTCCATCCGTACCAAAGATTCTTGTCAGAGCTCCTGTAACATGGTTTTGATGTTGTACAAAGCAGAAGGGAATCAGTTCACACTCCTGCAGCTATTTGGCTCTGCTTGAATACCTGGGGCAAATCATGGCTCCGTTAGTGCAACAATTAGAGGGCTCTCATAGGGAGCACCTGGGAAAACAGTCTGACGTTGTTTTGTCATTGTCACTAGGTCAAATATTAGTTCCCTCTTGCGCCTCAACACTTGCAGACAAAGATTTATCAACAATTCCATATTTTGCAATAAAGTATTTGTAGCATCCTTCAGTGTAGTGGGGAGGAGTGGTTTGCACACTGGCCATTGGAGCAAAACTCCAGGGACTTCAGGCAGTCATCCTGCTGGCTGTAAAATCACAGAAAGACAGAAGAGTCAAATGCCAGCCTGTCAACCTCCTTGAAGAAGATGGATGGAACTATCAATAAACCAATAAAGCAAAGGCAGACTGATGCAAAGCAGTGGTGCTTGTGACAAGGAGCTAGCTGGGGAAGTGACAAGGCAGAAGTCAATAAGGCAGCTTATTACAGCCAAAGCTGATAAGTGATATCATCGTCAATAAGTAGAGACTGAGCCACCTGGGAGAATTCATGTCCCTTCAATCAGGAAAGTCAGAGTGGGTGGCAGATGCAGCCCTATGTCTCATCCTTAGAATGGTATAAACTCTTTACTCTCTACGGACAACAGTCATTCAGAGACAGGAGAACAGAGCACACACATCTGGACCAATGACTTCTCAACTCCATGCTGCACTGACAGTTAGGGGAGAAGGAGTGTTGCCTACAGCTGTAGCATCATGTCATGTCTCTCTCTCTAGCTTATCACCAGAGCAATGATAATTTTAGTTTTCCAAGGTGAATTATTTTTCAAGAAATTTTTACGCAAGAGCCCAAACAGGGTTAAAACGCAGTCACTCTTCAATCTATTCTAACTTACATGTACTTGTCAGAAATCATTAACCTATCAATGGATATGACAATGATGAATGATGCTGCTGCTGCTTCATTATCAAGATGTACAAAATTATTTCACATGTGACTATTCATGTCTTTCTTCCCACTAAATGATAAAAGATCACCAATAATTGGAGAAAGGTTCATAAAGGCTGTGCGAGGTCAAGATTTTTATTATCTAGGCTTATTATTTCTCTGAGACCTCAAATGGTTCTAAACTATAGGACAAAATGAGACCATTTCAACTATGTAACTTTTCATATTTTCAGCTATGTAACTTTTCCAACAATGTATGTATGCTTTTGTAGATATGGCCTCTCTGCTGTCTTATGTGACTGAATATATTGTAAAGATAACATAGGAAGGGAACACATGTCAGTGTGGCATTTTCTACCATTTTTATTAAGAAATTACTTACAAAACAGGGGCGCCTGGGTGGCTCAGTCGGTTGAGCTTCCAACTTCAGCTCAGGTCATGATCTCATGGTTCATGGGTTCGAGCCCCATGTTGGGCTCTGTGCTGACAGCTCAGAGCCTGGAGTCTGCTTCAGATTCTGTATCTCCCTCTCTCTCTGCCCCTCCCCTGTTGGTGCCTTGTTTCTCTCTCAAAACTAAACAAACATTAAAAAAAAAACTTTAAAAGGCTCACTGATATATTGGTAAGAAACTTATTCCATCATCAGAGGATTCAGGCAAATCTGTTTCCTGAGAGAAATCTGGGTTAACTTCTATAACTGTACTGAATATTTGATTAATCTGACTCTAGCCAGCATCATCAGGCTTATTCTTTAGTAGGGAAGTGTGAAAACCTCAAGAGATTCCATCCCTTCCAGGCATCTCAGATTACTAATCCCTGTGATCATGAATTAATAGGAAGGCAGGGTTTGGTTGGGAGCAGAGTCGCCAAATATAACATAGGGCTCATGGTTAATTTTGAATTTCAGATAAACAACAAGTAACTTTATTTTTTTGTTTCATATTTTTATTTAAATGGTAGTTAGTTAATATATAGGGTACTGTTAGTTTCAGGAGTATAATTTAGTGATTCATCACTTACATATACCACCCAGTGCTCATTACAAAGAGTACCCTCCTTCACACCCATCACCCACAACAAGTCACTTCTTGATGTAAGTGTATCTCATTAAATATTTAGGACTTACACTGAAATATCACTGTTTCCATGCAATTCAAATACAAGGTGTTCTGTAACTTTATTTGCTAAACCGGGCTCGCCTAAAGCCAGATTTCTAGTATTTCCCTGCCAAGCAAGGGCGAAAACTTTATTTTTCTGATTTGGGCTTCCTGTACTTGTCTTTCACAGACCACTTGAGAATTCTCTAATTCCCAGCTCTCCTGACCCACTGCACATAGGCATTTTGTGCAACTTCAATTGCCTCCGTCAATCTTGCCTCTGTCCAGATTTAATTTAATCCTCAGGCTACACTGCGGCATTTGTTCAATTGTTCTCCTTCCCATATATAAGTCATTCTTTGGCACGTTGCTCAGTGGAATTCCAGGTAAAGATATATATGAATACAAACCAGGACCAGGTCAGTTATCCTCAGAGCTAGTTTATTTCCTCATTTTCCTCCTGCTCTGAATCTACTGCAATGTGAATACAATATTAAAACCCCTGGCATGATGTGAAACCAGACAAGCAATAAAAAGAAAACCATCCATCTAATAATTTGTCCCATTACAATAATGGAATGAGATCATCCAAACAGTAACTTTTCAGTGCTCAGCCGCTACATCCCCCATTGTACTATGTCTGCCAGAACTCAATGTTATTTTCCACCTGTGGCTCAATTCACTCTATTCTCCTCCCTTTTGCCTTATTACCCTCACCTGCCAAAGCCTAACCAAGTACCCAGGGTGGCTGCCATGGACAAGAACAGGAAACCTAAACTGCACTCAAAAACAAAACACAATACTGAAGCTCATCCTGTTGAATACTAGGGCTGTTTTGCCCCTCCAAGTTTAGAAAAGATTCCTGGCCTATTGTCTGACACTGTCTCTAAGTGAAGTTTGGAGACACTGTGTCATATGCCTGTTGCTCAGACAAGTCAGGAGTCAGGTGAAAGAATGCTTTCACACAATTGGTTAATATTTAAGAAGAAAGCAAGTTCAATATTTTTCATTGAGTTTTCTAAGTTAGAACTCTGTGACCACAGTTCAGTTGTTTGAACTTCGTCTTCCATTAAAGCTCCTAAAATTGTTGCTGGTCTTTTATGTTTATGGTTTGCAATTAAAAAACAAAAAGTGAGCCTTGAAAATAATGTTCTCAAATGAGCATGGTCTTCAAATATGATAATACCCTGGTCATTAGCCATTTTTATCTACTCATCTTCTAAAACAAAATACTCTCTGCCTTTTAACTTTTCTTTTTAGAAAATTATTGTTTCCAAAATTAAAGGATACTATTTTAGTACAGTGTTTCCCAAAGTCCTGTAACTAAAGAAATAAAATACATTACAGGACTAATAAGAGCTTTAGTGGGATTTTCAATATTCCAAAAAGTGTTACAAAACATTAAGCATAGAACCCAACAAAAGACTGCTTGCAACAAATTCTTAACTTTAAGCTAGTTTACTGTCAAGTCAAAACAGCTGTTACCTACTAAGTATTTGTATATATGCTTTGACTATTAAGTGGCTATCCTATTACTTATTAGGAAAGAAAACTCTCCAAAATATTTAAGTAAAACAGAAATAAAAATTGCATCTTTACTTCACACACTACACTAAAATCAATTTAGGTACTATAAATATCAGAAGAATCTATATGTGAATTTTATACAAACATGAGGATGTAAAAAATATTCTGAGACATCAAAGGTAGAAACAGTAAAAGATCATTAACTATATTTCACACAAGAAGTTTTATTTGACATAAAGTGTTTGTGAATAAAATTAAAAGGCAAACAATCACAGCTAATAAAAAATGACAATATGTTAAGATGATACCACATAACAAATTTTTATAAATCAAATAGAATGATATGAAAAGGATAGGAAAATCATAAAAAAGGCCAAAATCTATTAACTTTTGTTTTAAAATATAGCCCATTAGTTCTGGGAGGAACACATTTAAAATAATATTCGTTTCTACTTATCAGACTAGAAATTATTATTTTTTTTTAAATTTATGTTTTATTTATTTCTAGGAGAGAGAGAGACAGCGTGAGCAGGGGAGGGTCGGAGAGAGAGGGAGTCACAGACCGAAAGAGGCTCCAGGCTCTGAGCTGGCAGTCAGCACAGAGCCCGACGCGGGGCTCGAACCCACGAACCGCGAGATCATGACCTAAGCGAAAGTCGGACGCTTAACCGACTAAGCCACCCAGGCGCCCCTAGAAATTATTTTTAAAAGTGATCCTGTCCAATGTTTTTGAGAGTAGGTGAAAGAGGAACTCTTCACACCAGTGCTAGAAATGTTACTGCAGGGGAAAATACAGCAGCAAGCATCAAAATTGGGGGGGAAAAAGATTGTAACCTTGCCTTAGGAGCTTTACTTTCAAGATTTCTTTTAAGTAAGTAATCAGAAAGGTGAACAAATAGGAACACTACCTAATACATTGTTGTACATAAAAATATTAATAACAGTATTTTTATGATGAAGAAAATTATATAGTCAGAAGGTCCAATGATAGGAAATATACAAACCACACAAAGATCAATGGGTTTTTTGATGTCATACATCAATAAATGAAGTATTTGTATCAAAATTGTCTAGAAAAGATTTTTGGTGCCAGCCACACTGGTATACACCCACTCTCTCTCTGTACTAAAATGTCTGAACAAAATATAAAAATCAACTGTCTTGGATTCTGAAAGTTAATACTAGTAGTCAGAATGGAGATAGACACCAAACTTGATGGTCCTAAACAAATGAAATGATGATCTTTTTTTGTCCAGATTTTACCTAAAAGCCACTCTTCTGTAGTATTCTGCAGTGGGCTTGGACAGCAACGGTACCCGTCTATTTCTGGCTAGAGAACCAGGAAAAGGAATCTCTGTAAGCAAGGAGGATTAGGGGACTTTCCTTTTTTCTTTCCTTTCAATTCCATTCCACTTTATTTTACTTTTAATTTAATTCAATTGATTATTTCTGCTTTTTCTTTCAGGCCTGCCCTGGACTCCTTAGTCACAGAGATGCTTTTGCCAGGCAGCAAGCTGTGGTAAAACGCAGAAAACAAAACAGAACCCGTATCTTTCTGTACAGAGAAACTGCAAAAACAAAAAAACGTGTGACCCAAAGAGCATAGGGATCTCCATTATTTTATTCCTTGTCTTGTTACACTGTATTGTCCAAATGACAATCACAAAAATGTGAGGCAGTGTATGGGATAAAACTCTGAGGAAAACAAACAAACAAACAAAAACCAAAACAGATGAACAAAAACTCTCTGCCTTTAGAGGCAGAGGATTGGGAAAAGTTAACCCTGGAGCTAGAGATTGTGAAAAGAATACTGAAGACAAACGGACATGGAAAAGGGGTTCCCTGATATTGTGTGAAGCAACCTAAGCCCTGGGCTGCAGATATATGGGAAATATATGCCTGAGCTGCAGATATAGGGGAAAGGACAAATATAGCAGAACAAAGGCTTTGAAAATGGAACTGACCTTGAAATGACCACTCACAAAAGTCAAGACAGTCTAAACCCGTATGGGTTGATAGACTTCTGAAATAAAAATGAAATCAACACTCGGAAAAGGATTATGAAAAGACCTAGAGATTCAAACGGAAAATTAAACATCTAGGGCACAACTCAAAATTGTTACACATACAAAGAAAAACAAAACTATGACAATTCTCAAGCCAACAGATAATGAATAGATGCGAAGTCAACCCTGAGATGATGCAGATATAGAAGTTATTAAAGACTCTATCTTAGGTAAAATAACCATGCTACATGAAATAAAGATAAATGTTCTTGAAATGAGAGAGAATTTCTTGGCAGAGAAATATAAACTATTAAAAAATAACCATTAGAAAATTACAAAGAATTACCATATTTGAAGTAAAACAGTAACAAGAGTAAAACCCCATGAGAATGGTCCCAACAGCAGAAAAAAGAAGACAGAGGAAAGAAAAAAAAATATATGATTTAAAATAAAATGAACACAGAGCACCTTCAAGATTTGTGAAACAACATCAGATGGTGTATTATTCATGTCAATGGAGTCTCAGAAAGAGAAAGGAAGAAAAAAAATGCAGAAAAAAATTGGAGGAAATAATGACCTTGCAAACACAGTCAAAACATAAATGAACAGGGTAAAGGAGCTCAAAAAACTCTCATCCTTGCCGTAATCAATATACTCAAAATCATAGATAAAGAAAAACCCTTGTATAGGCAGAGAAAGTATTTTATATACAGGGGAACAAAAATTTTAGTGACTGCAGATTTCTTATCAAAAACCATAGAGGCTAGAAGACAGTGGACCTGTTTGAAGTGCTTTAAAAAGCAAAACAAAACAGTAAACTCAAAATTGCATATCCAGTGAAAATACTTGCCAGCGGTGATGACAAAATGAAGCCATTCTCAGGTGAAAAAAAACTCAAAGGAATCAGTGCTGGCAAACATGCTTCAAAAGAAATGCTAAAAGTGGTTCTTTAGGCTAAAAAGAAAGTATATCAGAGGAAAATATGGAACTTCAGGAATAAAGGAACAGTAATACATGGTAAATATCTATAAACATGAAAAATTATGTTTCTCCTCTTAAGATCTTTAAAATATGCATAACTGTTGAAAGAAATACAATGCATTTTAGGTGGCTTTTCAATGTATTGTAGATATAATATGCCATTATAACACAAACATTTTTGAAGTAATCAAATCTTAACTCTAAATATAGTTCCAAAGTGAATGTTCAAATATGTACCCAGTAATTTCTGAAGCAACTTACTAGAGATAATGCAAATAGCTCAACCCAAAAAGTTAACAGAAATAAAATGCATTACTGAAAATATATTAAAATAACCTAAAATAATGCAGGATTAAAGGAAAAGAGGGGTAAAGAATGAGGAAAGAAAAGGAAGATTAGGAGTGCCTGGGTGGCTCAATCAGTTGAGCATCTAACTTTGGCTCATGTCACTCTCACAATTCTTGAGTTTGAGCCCCATGTCAGGCTCTGTGCTGACAGCTCAGAGCCTGGAGTCTGCTTCAAATTCTGTGTCTCCCTCTTTCACCCCCTGCCTCACCCACACTGTTTCTCTCTCTCTTACAATAAACATTAAAAAAATTTTTTTTTAATGATGATTAAAATGCTATGGCAGAAATATATCCAGAAAAATCAAGATTACATGAAATATAAATGTAAGAAATATAGAAATTAAACCCACAGTTGTCAGACTGGATAAAAGGAGACTTATGTGCTGTCTACAATAAACATATATAATTACATAATTTTAATAAAAAGGATAAAAATATATAAACACATCTTTTTTTAAAAATATGGTATGGCTATAAATACATCAAACCAAATAGACTTTAAAAGCAAAACATTACTCAGTGTAAAATTGGAGTGTTACGTTATGATAAAAAGATAAATTCACCAAGAAATCAACAATGAAATGTGTATGAATGTAACTGTATAGTTTCAAAATAATTGAGGCAAAAGCTTATAGAATTTGAATTTTTAATGTTTTATTGATTTCTAGGAGAGAGAGAGAGAGAGAGATAGCGTGAGCAGGGAAGGGTCAGAGAGAGAGGGAGACACAGACTCTGAAACAGGCTCCAGGCTCTGAGCTGTCAGCACAGAGCCCGACGCGGGGCTCAAACCCACGAACCACAAGATCATGACCTAAACGAAAGTTGGACGCTTAACCAACTAAGCCACCCAGGCGTCCCAAGCTTATAGAATTTGAAAAAGACAAGTCCACTGGATAAATCCAGTGATCCTCGAACACTCCTTTCTCAGTAACTGAAAGAACAGGAAAACATAAACTTAGCAAGACTACAGAACATCTAAGCAACATGATCTACCAACTCAACCTAACTATTTATTGGATATGCCAACCAACAACTGCAGACACACAAACATTTCAACTGTGCATGAGTCATGACCACGGGAGACCATAATGTGGTTCATAAAATAAGCCCTGACAACTCTGACAGAAATAAATCATGCAATGTATGTTCTCTAACCACAACATCATTAAATAAGAAATTAATGTCAGTTAGAAAGACAACAGAGGAGTCTCCAACCACCTAAAAAGTAAATTAAATAAAACACAAATAACATCAATACAAAAAAACTCTCGGGAAAATTGGTAAATATTTTCAACTGAATAAAAATTAAAAAAAAAAAACATCAAAATGTGTGTGATGCAGTGAAGAAACATGATTACATGAAATTCATGGCAGGGGCACCCGGGTGGCCCAGTTGGTTAAGTGTCCATTTGTGAGTTCGAGCCCCACATCTCTTGGAATTCTCCCTCTTTCTCTCTCTGCTGCTCCCCCTCTCAAAATAAATGAATAAAATAAAAAATTGAAATTCATGGCATTAAAAGTTTACATTAGAATATAATAAAGCTCTCATCAATAACCCATGTTTCTACTGTAAGAAACTTGAAAAACAAGAACAAATTAAATCTAAGACAACCAAAAATGAATGATGATAAAAACAGAAATATATAAAAGGAAAACAGGAAAGGTCTAGAGAGAATCTCTGAAACCAATAGTTTTTTTTGAAATATCAATAAATTGATTACCTTTAGCCAGATACAACCTATCATGATCAGGTCTAAAAGTGGGAAATCACTAGAGAATGTATAACTAATAAAAAGATGATAAAAATATTAAAAGTAACTCTGTGCTCATAAATTACATACCATAGATGAAATAAATCAAGTCATTAAAAGAAACACAGTATTAAATTTCACTTTTGAATAAGGATACTTTGAATAATTATTTACTGAGTACATAGTTCAAAGAAAACCTCGTGTATATATAATTTCATTGATTGATTCTATGAATTGTTTAAAAAAGAAATAATACCAAATCTACACAATCTCTTTCAAAAAAAAGAACATGGGACTCTTTCGAACCTTGATTTTATGAGGCCAGTATTACCTTGATATCAAAACTGAACAAAGATGATGACATAGAGAAAGCACAGACTAATTTCATTCAGGTAGAACCAAATATCCTTGATAAATCAAGCAATCTATTTAAAATTAATACATCATGACAAAACTGAGTTTATACTAGGTATACAAGGCTACTCACCATTTAAAATCAATCAATTAGGGACACCTGGGTGACTCAATCAGTTAAATGGCTAACCCTTTGATTTCAGCTCAGGTCATGACTCAGGATCATGGAATCCAGCCCCACATTGGGCTCTGCACTGAGCGTGGAGCCTGCTTGGGATTCTCTCTCTCCCTCTCCCTCTTCCCCTCCCCTGCTTGTGCATTCTCTCTCTCTCTCAAAAAATAAATAAGCAATTTTTAAAAGTTAAAAATAAAATAAAATAAATGTAATTCACAAGATAAAGAGGAACAAGTATACAGTCAGCTCAATAGAGAAAAATCATTTGCCAAATTCAAAACACATTCATGATAAAGACTAGGAACAGAAAGAAGCATCATTAACGTTTTAAAGATTATCTAAAGAAAACTTCGGATAATATCAGACCTAATGATGAAATAATGTTCTTTTAACTGGAAATAAGGCAAGGATCTCCAAACTCAACACTCTTAATCAACATCATGCTGGAAATTCTAGCTGGCTCAGTAAGGTACAATAAAGAAGTAAGAACATGCAAATTTGAACACAATAAATAAAACTGTCTTTATATGTAGACACTGTCGTTGGTTACATAGAACAACCTGAAGAAATATTCAAAACTATTATAGAACATAAGTGTATTTGTCAAGGTTCTAAGATACAAGGTCGATATTTAAAAATCAATTGCATGTATAGTCCATATCTCATAGCACTTTACAGAGTGGGTGCTAATTAAATATCTGTGGCTTTAAGCAATGTAAACTGGACATATAATTTGACCTAAATACCAGTTTCCAGTGGCTAACATTTTAAAAATTATGGGATGATATAATTCAAAGTCAGGATTTTAAAGGGATACAGGAGTGCTGATGCATAGGGGCACATGTACCCCACTGTTCATAGCAGCACACTCAACAACAGCCAAAGCATGGAAAGAGCCCAAGTGTCCATCAACTGACGAATGGATCAAGAAGATGTGGTTCATCTATACAATGGAATACTAAATGGCAATGAGAAAGAATGAAATCTGGCCATGTGTAGCAACATGGATGGACCTTGAGGGTGTTATGCTGAGCGAAATAAGTCACGCAGAGAAGGACAGATACCATATGTTTGCACGTATAGGAGGATTAGGAGCAACTTAATGGAGGACCATGGGGGAGGAGAAGGGGAAAAAATAGTGGGGGAGAGGGAGGGAGGCAAACCATGAAAGACTCTTGAATGCTGAGAACAAACTGAGAGCTGATGAGGGTGGAGGGGAGGGGAAGGAGGGTGATGGGCATGGAGGAGTGCACTTGTGGGGTGAGCACTGGGTGTTATATGGAAACCAACTTGACAATAAACTATTTTAAAAAAATAAAGATGAATCTAGATAGAGGGGTTATTCTATCTTTAGGGAGAAGGACTGTTGGTTATTTTTTACTTTATACTTTGCTGTATTATTTATGTATTAAAAAGAGGAAGAACAGTAATAAAATAAATTATAAAATTGGTTGTCTCATAATATATTGAAAACTGTGAGATGTCCATTTCCCCAATACCTTTCTGTTTAGAGCATGTTTGAGAAAAATAATATGCCAAAACCATGAGGACATCAGATCCATTTGAAACATTTCGCCCATTGTCAAGGCTGTTCCATGAGAAATGCTGGGAAATTTTGTTCTAAGAAATTGTGATTCAAGGAAGAATAAGGCATAGATCTTGTCCAAGAAGTCTCAAATACTTGTGGTTAGATAGACAGATGCAAACACTTATTTGTCAGTTTGTATTTAAAAAGTTCAAACACTAGCTACTGATTGATAGATTCAGACATATAACAGATTTGGTTTAAAGTTATCATAAAAAATAGTCTTTTTTGAAACCGTAGTTTGGTAATGAATACTCCTCCCTGCTGGAAACTTAAGAGTGTGAAAATAGAACATTTCATAAAAAGCAGGAATAAATTCCTTCTCCAGATAACCTAAAGATTTTTAAATCTTAGCCACTCAAAAGGATTTCAGAACTGCTTTATTATGTAGAATTCCGTTATCAACACACATTGGACCAGCTATGCTTTCCTTCTACGTATTTTTATGTGCTTATTTAGATGGGTTTATTTTTGTTTTTCTCTATGTGTTTCTCTTATGCTTACTCAGCATATCTTTATTATTATTTGGGGAGGGGGTGAGTGTAGCTATCTTTAATTGAAAAAAAAGAAACCCTATTTTCTTTTTCATATATTTATATTTTAAAATTCAAAATCCAGTACAATTTTTTTTAAAGTTTATTTATTTATTTTGAGAATACAGAGACAGTGTGAGCAGGGGAGGGGCAGAGACAGAGACAGAGAATCCTAAGCAGGCTCCATACCTCCAGCTGCAGAGCCCAATGTAGGGCTCAAACTCATAAACCACAAGATCATGACCTAAGCTGATGCATCCATGAGTTGGATGCTTAACCATCAGTACAAAATTTAAAAGAACCCATATTCTTAGTCTTTACAAATCACATCCGTTACAGTGCTAGAATAGTTAGAATGACAACAGTAATAAAAAAAAAAGTTTGCATAAGTTTCTGAAGCCTCAACAAATTGTTGCACTCTTTTAAAGAATGAATTCAATGTAGTAAAGTTCCACAACAAAAAACACATTCAGACTTAATGTTTGTAAAACATTTATATGACTTAAACTCCTCTCAGAAGAGCACAATGGATATTAACCAAGTTGTAAGTTAATTGAACATTATTTGATAGTGATGGCCCATGAGATATATTCCATTTTGTGCATTTCTGAAGACTATGTACAATTCTGAGCATTTAGTACTTGCTTAAATACCATAATGGATTTCATAAGGTACCACATGGTGGCTTAAAATCTCTACAGGTCTTGGAATTTGCAATTTTTACACAAGATTTCAAGTATGTGAGCATGCATGCAAATATCTGTGGGGTTTAGTAGCATGGACTCTTGTTGATGTTCCTGGACTGATCTCCTAATGGCTAATGAGTGACTACTCATGTCAAGGAGCCAAGTAGTGGTATCTCTAAATGACTCTTCAGGAGCTGCCCCTCCATACTGTTCCTTGTCAGAGGTGAGACATTTTGAGAAGCAATGTTATCTTTAAAATTCCTCTCCAGAGGAATTTCTCTCCAGAGGCGCCTGGGTAGCTCAGTTGGTTAAGCGGCCAACTTTGGCTCAGGTCATGATCTCACGGTTCATGAGTTGGAGCCCCACATCAGGCTGGTATGGACAGTTCAGAGACTGGGGCCTGCTTTGAATTCTGTGTCTTCTTCTCTCTCTGCCCCTCCCCTGCTCGTGCTCTGTTTCTCTCTCTCTCTCTCTCGAAAATAAATAAATGTTAACTAAATTTAAAATAAAAACTCTTCTCCAAGTTCAAAGAACAGATATTTTCAGCCTATCAAGGTGAGCAAGGCTTTTTATGACTAATGCAGAAAAAAACATTGGGATCCACCCAGCAGCCAAGGCTCTTGAAAGCTGGGAATACCTTTTAGTGTTGTTTAGGATATCTGTGCTGTTGCACAGATATAGTGATTCTAGAGACACAGCAATTACTCTCAAGACATTTGAACAAAAAAAGACTCACTCTGTGATTACTTTTGACAAGAGAATATGTTTTTGAATGTGCCACCATATTTCTGTTTGGGTTTAACAAGGGGCTAGTCTATTATCACAAACCTAAGAATCAGATACTACTGTTGTCTCATAGCTGTTTCCCAAATTAGGTAACTGAGACTTGCTTGGGGTGTTTAAGGAACATTCTCATAATCACACAGCTAGTAATTGATAAAGCTGGGATTTGAACTGGGGCCCTCTGAATACCAAATCATATACTCAATCTTGCTTCCCAACTGAGTACTCTGTAGTTAAACTTGTGGTTCAAGTTTATGCATGGGATCCTTGTTACTAAACAGATAACTGTCAATGGAAATAGCACTGAGTAACATGAAGGACTAGCAAAACAGGTCCACCTTTAAATAATTTGCAGATTTTTAGCTATAGCTCATCTAAATATCAGGATTTCCTAGAGTCCCTTTCTTCCCAATATTCTTTGTAAACACTTTCTTAATCTGTTTTCTTAAAATTATAAGGTCTGCACATTGGCTTAAAAATGATTTTATAATGCTTTAACTACATGTCCTTGTCATGAGCGTATACTCATGGTATGTATTAAAATAATATTGATGTGTAACATGAATAGTTTGTTTTACATCAGTTAGAAATAGTGAGCTCTTTCCCATACTCTCCCTAAGCTAGTCCCCTGTGAATTAGACTTTCTGTGTGGGTAGCTCAGAGGTACTGCCAAGTCATAGATCTGAACTTTTCTCCAATCTAAATAGTCTCCTGTGTCTTCTCTTTCAATAAGCAGAGCAAGTATCAACCTCAAAGTTCAGGTCAGAAATCAGGCATTGCTTTTGGCTCTTCCTCCTTCCTCATCCTCAGATCCATTCATGAAGACCAGTTGAGTCTATTACCTCTTAAGAGCAGTCAAATATTATCTTCCACCAATTTTAAGCTCTAATAGTATAAAAGGCAAAAATCATACATGACAAAATTATGCATTTAGAGAAATGGAGAATCTGAGGTTGACTAAATGAATAAAGTTTACCTCTTTCATCTCACTTTCATTTTGCAGCATAGATATTTATTGTTTAGAATGTCATTTGAAGTTGCCCAAAGATTTAAATTGTTCTATCTTTCTGTAGCACTCTTTCTTCTTTCCCACTTTCTCTTTTTCTTTGGCTAAGGACATATATTTGGTGTGTAAATTAAATGAGTACATAGGTTTGTTTCTGCACCTTCATGGCTACTTTATCAATCCAGGTCACCATTTTTTCTGACTGGATTATAATAGCTGCCTAGATGGACAGACACCTTACCTTCCTGATTTTGTCCCTTGATATTTGTTCTCTAGATTGGTCAGCATGATCTTTCTAAAATATAAATAGATTCATGTCAACCTCCATGTTCCAGATACTTCAAAATCTCTAGCTTACTCTTTTGAAAAAATCTAACCATTGCTTCCAAGTCTGCAAATTATCTGATAGCCTAATTTGTGAGTGTCTATCCCAAACATCTCCTAATCCATCAAACACTCCTGTGCACTGCCCCATCCCCCATGCTTAGGTTTACTGAATCTTTTTCATGTTCTTGAATGAGATATATTCTTATTTTGGGGGTCCTTATACATTCTTTTCTGTCTGCAGGATTCTACCATACTCTTGTGCTTGACACCTCTATCCTTTGCTCTATGGAGTGCTTCCAGAGTGGGCCCCATATAGATTACATCAATAGTTCTAATGCCATCGGGAGTCCAGTTGGGCTTGGTCAATGAAGAGCAGCAGCAAAAATAGTAGAGCCAGTATACTGATGACAGGGCCCTTATTCTTCTGGCTCCCTGTTTTCATGGTGATTACCACTGTGTACTTGGACTGCAGGGCTCTGGTTGAATAAGAAGGCATTCTTTAGAAAATACTCCCTCCTCTTTTCCTTTCACACCTATGGACATCATGGAGCCCTACTGTTACCAGTACTGAGATACCATAGATTTTATAAATATCCCTCTACTTAACTATCCTTAAATTGTCCCTTTTTGGTAGATACTATCCATTTTCTTTCGGGCCCTGACTAATACAACCACGGGAGTGGTCCTCCCCACCCCTAGTCCATTGGCTGATCATGCTCATTTTTTTTTTCTTTTTTGTTCTCGGTGTTAGTGTCTCTTTCCTTTAGTAGTCTTCTTAACCCTAAGCCATGGTTAAGTATTCCTGTTTTCTCCCATAATACTATGTACTTTGTCATATCACTTATAATAATTTTCTATAATTTTTTTCCTTCTCCTAAACACAGTTAGCCTCACAAAAGTATATATCTTCCTACATAAAGTTGTGGATATACATAAGCACATGACTAACAGAGAGATATTATAGCACCTGAAGTCCCAACTACTGAGGTTCAAATCTCAGCTCTGCCATGTTCTTGCTCTATGAATGTGGAATATACTGTTTAATATGTGTAAGCCTCAAATTTATTGTCTTATAAGGATTATTTCATAATGAAATTAGCAAATTCAAGTTGATAATTAGAAAATTCTTTATATTCTGCCTGACAATTAAGAAATGCTTAAGAAATGCTTGATGTTATTACTATCATTACTATGGTGTTTCATAAATAATTGGTAAATAAATATAAAAATAACATATTTATTTAATTTCATGATTATATGAAAAGTAAGCCATCTCAAAATGGCATGAATTTAACAAATTCTTTTGCTATGGTCTCTATTTATTCAAGACAGTAGTTATATTTTTTAAGTCACCTATGATATTTTGCAAAGAGATCAACCTTGTGATTTATTAAATAAAATAACTATAAATAAAATATAAACTGTAAACTGGTAACTTTTACCCTCTTTGTTTCTCATGACTTCAGAAGAATGAGAAATTGGTCCTATATTCATTGAGAGGAAATGATTTTTTAAATAAATCTATATATAACAAGCACAATTTTTTCCATACATTTCAGTCAGTCGAGTAAAGGTGTGTGTCTTAGAGTACTATATTTCTTATAAGGATTAGTTTTTTCCACAGAGAAAATCAGACCAGAAGTACTAAGAAGTCTAATTAGTTAGTCTCCATCATCAGAGAATTTTACCCAAGTACACTGGAGACTGATAGGGGAAATACCCTTCAAAAATAACGTGGGAGTATAGTAACCAGTTTATAGGCAATAGCTTATGGAGAACAAATATTGGATAGAGATTCTGCAGGGGAAATTTAGGAAAGCTCGATGTAATTGTCCTCTTCTGAATTTTCCTAGTATGCTGACCTTAGGATAAAAGTCTCCTCAACACCTTCTACCTCCTCTCCTACTCCAAGTGACTAGTTTATCTCAATCCATTTGAGCTGATTTTTTCAAGTTGAAAAAAGAGAAAAGAATCAAATGACCTCCCCACAGCTCAGTCGGAAAACCACTGTGGTAGAGAAGACATTGATATACAGTTTTCTGGGAGATAAGGACAATCTTTGAAATGGAAAATGATAGAAGAGGTAAAAAAAAAAAAAAAAAAAGAACTAAATAGTACCCACATAGGATGTCTACTAAAAAGAGTTTTATCTTTAGCCGAAGGGTTGATCATGATTTGAGCTTCATCTGTTACAATAGCTACCTCAAGAGAAATAAAAATATATATGGAGTAGAATTATTTTCCTCTACCTTCTATTTGCACAGCAAAAACTTATGGAGCCCTCAGTAGAAAATGAACTTCAGTATCAATCACTGTAACTACTAGCTGTAACCTAAATCCTACTCAAATTAATTAGTCTTAAAACATTAAATATGACCAAATTTATTTGGAATTGTTTCCTGAGGGAATAAAAGCCTGCAGATTTATCCGCTTCAAGGGTAGACAGAGACATTTGGCAGAAATTGTCAAATGACAATAATCTTGAACAATATTGCAGCCGTTTCTCATCCTGTAGGGTCAAAGTTACAGGCAAACTATGAAAAGTTTAAAATCATTTTTAAGTTTCTCTTTCAGCAACTGAAAGGCAAGTAATAAGATCACCCTTGGTGACAAAACCAAAACCACAGCCTCATCCAACACTTGCTTCTGTCCTGTTTAACCCACAGTATTAAAGGGAGGAGAGCTGCTAACTTTAGAACTACAACATAACGGCCGTTCATTAGATCCTGGAAATACGACTGGGCTTTCTGTCAAGGTGGGTCAGCTAGATCATAAAAGATACTGACAGATGTGTCAGTCAAGTGAAATTGCAAAGATGAGTTCTAATTCTTTCTTCCACCCGAAGACCTCTTTTAGTATTAAGGTCACTGAGCTGTGCTATCTCTGGACAAGAATTACCAGGTTTATTCTGTCTCCTCACTTCTCACCCCCCGAAAAGTTTTGGCTTTATAATATGTGATGCTAATGTTGTCTTTTTTAGGTTTGCACTCTGCAGAAACTGGACTTAAAGCTCAATGGATTTATGATAGCACTATGATGCTAAGAAGAAACACATACATTTAATATGTCAGCAGAAGGCTAGCTTGTTCATTTTAAAGAAGATTGTAGGGAAAATTCAAACATCACACACACAGACATGCATACATATGTGTACACACAAACAGCCCATGTGCTTGTCAGCTATTCTGCATCTTGTCTGTTCTTCCATAGAACAAATGGCTAATTTGCCCATCATGCTTCTCTGTCAGACTTTTGTCAGAATGAAGAATATCACAACAGGGTATGACTGATTGTCCCCTGAAGTACAGTTGTACTTGGGAAAGTAACTTGAATAGTTAAATTCTCTCCCAACATGTTTTATTAAGTTGATGTTTGTGGTTATATCTGAACAGTGTAAGGACATAAGCTATTTGTGCTGTTCTCTGAGAAGAGATATTGATTTGTCCCTGAGTCTTTATTGATGATGTTTGCAATGATTTTTGATGGTAGACTTTTTGCTTCCTGATACTCTTTTTTAATGTTTATTTTTGGGAGGGAGCATGCACATAAGCAAGGAGGGGCAGAAAGAGAGAGAGAATCCCAGGCAGGCTCCAAGCTGTCAGCACAGAATCTGACATGGAGCCGAACTCATTAAACATCAGATCATGACTTGAGGCAAAATCAAGTCAGCCTCCCAGCTTTTTGATACTCGTAATTTGTGTTTAATTTTGAATAGTCTACTAGATTCATTTATTTTTTTGATTCATATTGCTTTCATATTCTCATCATGATTGAATTCATTTCATGATTTGCAAATTAGGCAATGAAAAGTTGGTTTTACTTAGAAAGAAAAGTTATTTATTTAACTCAATTATAAATTTTATATTAATTATTTCCATCACTATATGTATAGTTAGCAATTCTCTGTTCAAGAAATATAACCTCTCTTTTGTCGAAGGTGTTCACATGAAAATGAGCATTATGCTTTCATAGCAAAGTAGACATACTCTAAGTTACATGTGTGTAGGATCAGACAGGAAGGCATCTCAAGCAATAGAGAAGTGTTCACCCAAGGGTAACACCTTTGGACTCTAATTATATCCCTTATAGGAGCTGATATAAATATACATATACTATTTTTTGTTAAGGTCCATAGATTCTATTAAAGTGTTTCAATTTAATGGAATTTAGAAACATTCAGATTACAGTTTAAGCTTTATATGTTGAAAACATATTTATAAGACAAATTGTAATTGAGGAATCAAGGTAAGTTTCTTGTTCCAGCTTTACAGTGAACTAGCAGCAGTGTGGATTTTAGAATAGGTGTCTTACAAAGTATTTTCTTTTTAATTGGGAGAGTGCATATGTGCATGTGTGCATGCATGTGCACACATGCACACACAAGATTGCGGGAGGGGCAGAAAGAGAAGAAATCCCAAGCAGGCTCAATTTTGTCAGCACGGAGCTGGAGGAGGGACTCTATCCCACAATCCTCAGATCATGACCTGAGCCAAATCAAGAGTTGGGCACTCAACCGACCAAGCTCCCCAGGTGCCCGAATAGAAGTCTTTTTTTCCCATCACAAATAAATATTGTTAAATTTTGTTTTTATTGTGTTACTGTTTAATTGTGTTAACTTGTGTTATTCTATGTAAACAAAGATGAAATGGTGTCTTCACCACTTATTAGACACCATTAATTAGACCCCACTATTAGACACCATTCAACACCATTTATTAGACACCATTTTAATGGTGTTTAATACCCTTAGGATCCAGTTCTGTGTTTTTGATAGGGTAGATGTGTTAAAACACCAAAGATGAATGACTAGCTTAATGAGTTAAGTAAGGCTCTGCATTCTATCAGTGTATTGAAACAATTCTGTTTAAAGTAGCAACTAAGTAAGAGTGTTTTTTTATGTCTAACAACATAAATATTGAAAAACACTGGATTCTTGAGCATAAAGCTAGCATTGTTTGGGTAAGTTTATACACACAACAACAACAATAACTGAAAGAAACTATTCCTTTCCAAAATTTTTCTGTGCTAAAATAATTAAAAATAAAAATAAATTACCTGACATATTACATTTGAGAGAATTTGAAATGCTGAGTATCATTGGCTTATGTGAAATTGAATATATTTTAATTTGTCTATCAAATGATGATTTCCTCTGATTGAGTAGAGTGGACAATAAGTGTTGAGTGCCTTTCTGCAAAGTGCTTGCAGATTACAAGTGAAATATGCAGAATTAAGAATGGTAACCCACTTGAACTGAAGACTGATCTAATTTATGAGACACCTTACCACAAACTGCAGTACAAACAGGAATTACATTAAATTTGAGAACTCTGACCCAGCTCCATAAAGTGATTTTGAACAGTTTTACTATCATCTTTCTTAGATTTGGCTCTAAGCTGTTAATTGAGTTACACAATGAGGAATACAACCTTTCAGATGTAGAACTCCACTTTTAGGTGCTCTTTAAGTTTACTTGGCTGCCTTTTCAAAAGTAGCAGTTAGACTCAGGAAGACCAGGAGTGCCTGAATGGCTTAGTCTGTTAAGTGTCTGGCTTTTGACTTTGGCTCTGGTCATGATCTCATGGATCCTGAGTTCAAGCCCTGCATCAGGCTCCATGCTGACAGTGTGGAGCCTTCTTGGGATTCTGTTTCTCCCTCTCCCTCTCTCTTCCCCTCCCCCAAATTGTGCTTTGTCTCTCAAAATAAATAAACTTAAAAAAAAAAAAAAGATGGCCAAGATACTACTTTAAAATTAACTATTTTTATAATAAATGTGCAGTTTAGATAAAACATTTTGTATAAATAGTCCCCAAATATATGCCAAAATACATGATAAATAATTTATACTCCCTCAAGTAGTAAATCTCTAATAGGTAGGAAACATTTCACAAATGTTTACAACACTGCACATATTTACTGGAAAAAAAAGAGAACAGGAATTTATTATTCTCTTTCACACCTTCTCTTCCCTTCCCTCTCTAAATATAATTATGTGTGTGTGTGTGTGTGTGAGAGAGAGAGAGAGAGACAGAGAGACAGACAGAGAGAGAGAGAGAGAGAGAGAGAGAATGAATTTATATACTGTCTTTGACTTTCTTTGCTTGGTATTTTCATATTCTATAAGATTTTCATTCAAATGATACAACGATAATCAACAGAGACCCAGAGCCACCATCTTTTTAGCTTTCTTCATAAGAAAGTTTTTCAAGGTCAAAGAATAAGTGATTTATCTGGGATTTTAACTTAACTTTTAATTTTAGTTTAAAGTGAACCTTTACTCCTAGTTTCCTCCTGAATCTTAGTCAATTCTACCCTTTCTGTTTGATGTCTTCTTCTCAATAAAGACTGACATGGATCAGATGTAATGAAAGCATTAGCTCTTATATTCTTTTATTTCTCATCTTAAGCCATCTTGCTGAATTCCCCATGTGCCTCCTTGTTGTTGAGTAACTCTCAGATCATATATTCTGAATTTCATATATCCTCTCTATGTTACTCTACACATATTGTTTCTTCTGGACTTACTTTTATTACTAGATCCTCACCAGATCATAACCTTTGATGTTAATCATTAAATTTATCCTGCTACTTTCTAAAGCAACCTAATTTCACACTGTTATTCATGTAGACTAACTGCCCCACCTCAGAGTAACACTAAATTATCATTTTATTTCTGTTTTTTGTTTCTTTCTTGAATGCTCATAGAATTCTAAGAAACACTCAAAATTAAAGAATGCTTTCAAGAAAAATTATTTGAGATATGAAACTTTAAAAAACACTCTTTTTATGAGAGCATGATGCTATATATAATTAGAAAAAAATTATAGCCAATAAGAGAAAAAAAGTTCAGTGTGTGGCAAGAAATAATAGTGTAGCTTTTAGAGAAAGGAAGGGAAATGATCAGATATCCCTAGTTTCAAGCATCATTTTTCCCCCTAAAGGGCAGTAACCTGAGACCTGTGTAATTAGGGTGATGTAGCTTCATAAGTGGGCCTTAGCCCAACTTGTTACTCTGACACAAAGCATCGTGGTCAAACAAAGGTGACACAGACTTGTGGGTAGGAAAACTAGATTGAGACCAATCATAGATCAGTTCCTTTCATAGAACTGCTATCAATAAAGAATGACTTTTGCCCCACATTTCCATTTCTAGTCTCTCAAATTAATCTGCATTTCTGGAGCCATATTCTAGACTATGATGGCAGAATTCAAATTGCTAGAGATGATACTTGTCACACAAAGACCAAAAAAAAAAATGGCTTGAGGATATACCTGGATTATTCACAGGACCTATAATAGAAACTCTTCATCTTGAGAAGGATGAATACTATTTGAAATATTCCCATAAATTTCATGGAGAATTGAGGCAGGTGATAGAAATAACCTTAGAATGGTCATGATTGAAAATGAGGTTTTCTTATTATCACTGTCCTCCATTTTCATTACTTCTCCTCATAAAGTGAGTTTCATTCTTTTCATGCTTTGCAGATAATAAGAAGGCAGAACATGTTCAAGTTGTGTCTACTAATAAAGCAAAGAGCAAGATCTGTGGTAAGGAAGAGGCCCATCCTCCAAAGTTTATTCAAGTATTGGTCTTTGTAAAGCCACAGAAAGGCCAATGTCAAGTATGAGAGAGATATTTTTGGAATCAGAACAGGTCAGTCTATTTGTCAAGCCATAATTACCAAACAGTAATTGACCTTTAAACATTGTGTAGCTTTGATTTGAACTACTAACATAGGATGAAGCCATTGAATATCAATGTCAATCTTATTTTCTCAGAAGCCTCCATATTTCCTGCATTAATAAAAACCTAGTATAACTTCATAGTATCTCTATCAGCAACCTGCCATTGTTGTGCACCCTATTTTATATCTGAAAAGACTCTGTTAATAAATAATAATCATGAAATGCCATCCTGGAAAGAAGGTCAGCTCCCCAGTGGAAATAATTTCACATGCTGGCCTAGCGGTGGTTATGCTTCTTCATTCTCAGAATCATTATCATGAAATGACTTAACAGCTGCAATGAAGTAAATGATTTTTCTTCAAAGTACCTGGTGAATTTTGTGTTCTGCTTTGTTCAGGAAGGTAGGTGGAAGGCATAATTTGTGGCAAAAAAAAATTCTCTAGAATTAAGGTAGATAGAAAACAATTTAGATGTTACCATTTTGACATGAACTGAAAGGTACAAATAAATTGCTTGAAAATAAACACAATTGCAATAAGATTCTTTGACTGGAAAGATTATGGGTGAGGAGTGAAAGGTAAGGAGAATTAGCCAACCATTTTAGATGGTTAGAGAGAAAAGAAAATCAAAAAGACACATCTGCTTTAATAAATGATAGCAGGCTCTAGCTCTCATGATGACCTTTTCATTCCATAATCAGAATGAGATATTTTGATGGCCTTCATGCATGTTTCAGATGGATATTGTCAGAGTGAACATTCAGCCCATATTTTTGTAGTCATATTTCAAACATTAAAAAAAATACACAATAAAACAGAAAACAAAATAATACTATGTTTTTAACTTAAATACTTTCCACAGTCTCAGTTTCCTAAAATCAAATGACAAAGATACAATGAAAAGCAAATGGCTGACCATTGGGTATATTGGTTTAGGAAAGAATTAATTATGCAAAGTTTGATTTATGTGCTAATGACCCCCAGTGTATCTCTTCTACTAGAATAAAATATGGGCGCATGTTGACATTGACATAAGAGGTACTCAACAAGTATTACTTTATATTCTTATAGATATTTCTTAACTGTGTATCAATATGTATCGCTTTCAACAAAACATTGTAAAAATTGTGCCTTAAAACATTTGTTTTTGTTTGTATGTCTTTGGGTAAGTAAGGTCTTTCTGCTGATCTGGGTCAGGATTGGCTGCTCTCGATTGGGTTTGTTCACCTTCTGAAGGTCAGCTTGGCAGCAGCTTGCTGGACAAGGATAACCTTACTAACATACCTGGGAAGTGATGGTCAATGAAAATGATGGGGTACATAGGCAGTATGTTTCTCATTGTACAGCAAGCTTGCCCCAATTTGTTTAGGCTTGGATCCAGGAGACAAAGAAGGAAAGCGTGTAACTATTTGAGACCCAGGCTTGGAATTGACAAGGTATCACTTCTGCATTATGCTATTGGCCAATGGTGAAGAATTAGGACAGAATTTTTATATAGGCAAAATGAATTTGTGACTGGTAAATATGAGGCAATGTTGATATTCCTATCAAAAAGTAAGGTTATCTGCTCTTACTCAGGGATGGCTTATGTAACCATAATTATTTTTCCTGCATGAATTTGGCCAGAGCACTAGAACCAGATGGGATTTTGGGAAACTGGCAGATGAAACAATTTGAACTAGCACTGCTGGAATTATTGCTTCTAGACAAGAGCTACACAGAATTTCTGACCAAATATAAAATGGTCCTCTGACATTTTCATAAAAAGGACTAGCATTATTTGAAATATTCTTGCAATCTCTACATAGAAGATTTTATCTTTTGCCAAATGTGCCCCAGCTGCTTCATTTGGATGCTGAGCCTAGCTTTCTTGTTCACATCCCTGATCAATTTAAAATTTGTTATACACAATTAGGATATAAGAATCTCAACCATCCAAATTTTTCTCTAGACAATTGTATAGAAAAATACATGGAAATATCTACATAAAATTGCCATGCCAAAATAAAATTAAAACTATATTCTCTCCATGAGGGGTGTAGTAGGTTGAATAGTGCCCCCCCCCCTCCCCGCCCTGCTCATG
>NW_027527131.1:232821-284503 GCF_008692635.1 Crocuta crocuta
CCCGGTTCATGTTCACCTGGAACCACAGAATGTGACCTTATGTGGAATAGGGTCCTTATAGATGTAATTGGTTAAGATGAGGTTATAGTGAATTAGGGTGGGCCCAATACTCTAAAACTGGTTTCCTAGAGCATTTAGAGGGATTATGATTCAGCTAACACCTACCTCAACTTTAGATTTCTAGACTCCAGAACTATGAGATAATAAATGTCTATGGTTTTAACTCACCAAGCATATGGTAACTTGTTATGGCAGCCTTGGTAACCTAACACAAGGAAGGGACAGTAACTAATAATTATGCTCAAACTTCCTTTCCATTAGTTTTATATCTCAGATTTTTAAAGAATATACGTATGTTTTATTGAGATATAATTTATATACAGAAACAATTACTCTTCTTAGGGTACAGTAGTGTTATATCCTACAGTCCTGTATTCACCATAAAATCAAGATATAGGACTGTTCCATCATCCAAACTTATTCTCTTATTCTCCTTTGGACTCATTCTCTCCAACCATCACTAAACACTAGCAATCACTAATTTATTTTCTGTTCTAATGTCATATGAAGAGAAGCATATAGAATGTATGCCTCTGGCTTTCGCTCAGTACATTGCCTTTCAAATTCCTCCATTTTGTTGTGTATATCGACAATTCATTCATTTTTTACTACTGCATAATATTCCACCACATAGATATAAAACAGTTTGTCTATTCACAGGCTGAAGAATGTTCATTTTGTTTCTAGCTTGGTGAAATTATAAATAAAACAACTGTAAGTGCTTTTTATTCAGGCTTGTGTGAACATAGTTTTAACTTCCCTTGAGTAAATACCCAGCACAGAGATTACTGGGTCATATGTTAAAGATTTGTTATATTTTTGAAGAAAGTACCAAAGTGTTTGTCATGTTCTTCTGTATTGTTTTACATTCCTACCTGCAATATATGAGAGTCAGGTTTTTCTCCCTTTCTTTTCCTTTTTAGACGACAGGTGATAAGAATACCTGATGTTGGTATTAATTTGCATTTATCTAATGACTACTGATGTTGTGCCTCTTATCGTGTTTATTTGCCATCAAATTTCTTTTCCATAGAAGTGTCTATCCAAATATTTACATTTTTTAATGTTTTGAGAATTTTAAGATTTTATTTGAATCCAAACTCTTTGTCAGACAGGTTCTTTGCCAATATTTCTTCTAGTCAATGGGCTGTCTTTTCATATTCTCTTAGTAGTATCTTTTTCTTTTTAAATTGATTTACTGAAGTATAACTGATATACAATAAACCACACATATTTAGACAACTTGATAAATTTCGGGATATGTGTACATCTGTGAAACCATAACTACTATTAAGATAATGGACTATTCATAATTCCCAAAAGTTTCCTCCTATTCAGATATTATCCTCTCCACTCCACTCCTGTCCTCAGACAACCACTAATTAGCTTTCAGTGTAGGTTCAAGCTTCCTGATTATGTAACACTATGAAACAAAAAGATACTAGTAATCAGCTCTGATTTTACTGTTTCTTAATTCAGAGGAATGTTTACATATGCCAACGTATGTTAGGTTTAGTCAGACTTAGACACCTGTATCGTTTTTGGTTTACAGTCTTATAGAAGTCATTTAAACATGGAAATTGTAGCATGGGCTATGGAATTTGAACTCGTGTCACCTTCCTTTAAGTTGGTGATGTGGCCCCCAAGCAAGATACTTAACCTTCCTAAGTCTTTGTGTTTGCGTCTCAGATGGGAACAGTACCTGCTTAACAGAAGTGTTGTAAAAACTACACTGTTTGACAACCTGATTAAAAGACACCTCATCAAAAAACAAAAACAAGGAAAGCAGATGAAAGAGAAGCATATGGAAAGATGCTCCACATCATATGCCATTAGAGAAATGTAGATTAAAACAAAAAGATACTAATACACACCTATTATGATGGCTCAAATCCAGAACACTGACAACACCAAATGCTGACAAGGATGTGGAGCAACAGGAGTTCTCATTTACTGCTGGTGGGACGGCAGCCTGTACAGCCACTTTAGAAGATGGTTTGGTGGTTTTTACAAAACTAAAAATGCTCTTACCATTTGATCCAGCAACCGCACCCTTTGGTATTTACCCAAAAGGGCTGAAAATATGTTCATACAAAAACCTGCATATGATATTTATAGCAGCTTTTCTCATAATTGCCAAAACTTGGAAGCAACCAAGATGTCCCTTGGTAGGTGAATGGATCAATAACTATGGTATGGCCAGATGATGAAATATTATTCAGTGCTAAAAAGAAATGAGATATCAAGCCATGAAAAAACATGGAGAAAACATAAATGCATATTGCTAAGAGAAAGAGGCCAATCTGAAAAGGGTACATACTGTGTGATTCCAACTATATGACATTTTAGAAAAGGCAAAACTATGGAAACAATTTTTAAAAAATCAGTGGTTGCTAGTAGTTTGTGGGAAGAGGAGGAATAAATAGCAGAGCACAAAGGATTTGCAGAAAAACACTTTGTATGATATTATAATAATGGATATAGGCCATTTTACATTTATCCAAATCCATAGAATATACAATACCAAGATGAGTCCTAAGGTAAATTAGGGACTATGGGTAATTGTGATAATGTCAATGTAGGTTCATCGATTGTAACAAATGTACCACTCTGGTGGGGAATGTTCATAATGGGGGAAGTTATGCATGTGTGGGAGCAGGGGGAGATGGGAAATCTCTGCACTTTCCCCCTCAATTTTTCTGTGAACCTAAAACTCTCAAAAGATTGTTTTAATAAAAAAGTTCAGCATCTGCTTTATATACTGCATCTCTGAATTATGCAAGGCAGGGTTGAACTTTACAAGCATTTGCTGTGGTTATAAAAGTTTCCATCCACTAAAGGCACAGTAGTTCTTAAATGAATAAAGTTCAATCTTTTGCCCTCAAAAATCTACAATTGGATGAGGGATTTTGGAATTAGGAGTACATCTTGAGTTGTTCTCAAGGTTTTATGGGCACTGTGATGATAGAAGCAAGCATTCAAGAAGGCTGAATGAAGAGAATGTGTAATGGATAGAGGTGTTAATTCCATTTAAGAGAAACCCAATCTCCACATTCTGTGATCCAAAACATGTAAAATTTAATAAATCCCCAACTTTGAACTTCTACAGTACTTGATTTCAAATTCTGTGCACTATGAATCCATTTCTTTGCATTTAATGATAAAGTCACTCACTCCTTTCCTCCCTTTTCCCTCCTCCCTCCTGCAAATAGTTCATAATGCAAGCTAAAACCTAATTTCATTACTTGAATTTATCTAGTTACCCAAAACCATGTACAGTGGAAAGCTGAAGCTGAAGCCCCTAGATGGGAATCACTTGATTTTTGATCTGAAGTTTACTATGGAGGGCAATTAAGGAATTCCAAATTATCTAGTCAAGTGGGATTGATAAATAAGCACTCAGGGAATGTTCAAAGATTTATAAAGTGTTTTTGAAGAAAATGTATTTTTATCTCAAATTATTTCTTTCAATCCTCAACTTCACCCTGCTGAGTTATATTAACACACTTTCTGGCCAAGTTTCCTGGTGGGAGTCTATTATGCCAATTAGTGAATAAGCATTTTGGGAAAAAAAGAGAAGCCATGGTTTTAGTGGTTTTTTCCCCCATGGGATTGAAAATGTATTTTTGTTTTTTATTGCTGAGTATAGAGCACAATGCTTAAAACCTAGCCATTCTCTTTTCTCATTTTTTATGTCCTGGGGTATATTCTTAAATTAGATCTAAATACAGAAATCCAAGAAATATTAGTAACTAAGTGAAAAATATTGTTTTGGCTAATGTGGCACCTTGAAATTATACATCTAGTCAGGCTGCTGGACAACTGATATTCAACAGTTAGTGTGATGCACTTCTTGAGGTAGGTTGGGGACAGACATCCTCCATATTTGTTTAAAGTAAGATTAACATAAGTTATCTATTGATGAGTACATTTTGGATGGTAGGAGAAATAAAACCATGTGTAATTGTTAAATTAAACATGGATACAGAGGATCTTTTTGACACATAATATATTGTAAGACATACTAACATGCTACTTGGTCTAGTTTCTGCATCTGTAAAATGGGGCTGTAAACAGCTATTAAATGAGAATAAAATGAGATAGTGAATGTAAAGCTTCCAAACATAACATACAATGGATAATGTCTTCTTTACTATTTTGCATAATTTCAGATAGTTAGAGGATAATATAGTTTTCAAAAAAATAAGTAAATGTTTAAATTACTGAGCAATATGGGGCACTTGTGTGTCTCAGTTGGTTAAGCATACGAGTCTTGATTTTGGTGGAGATCATGATTTCTCAGTTCATGAGATCAAGCACTGCGCTGTCAGTGCAGAGCCTACTTGGAATTTTCTCTCTCCCTCTCTCTCTACTCTCCCCTGCTCACATCCCTCTCTCAAAATAAACAAACATTTAGAAAAATAAGCAAAATATCGTGCAATGTTATGAAGGATAATTTATTTCATGAAGAGTTGTAAAATATTAATAGCATATACTCTAGTTACATATGATAATACAACTGGATATAATTAAGTCAGTTGTCAATTTGAATCTCTCTCTAGAGAATTAATTACTACTCCATTTCTAACTTTATTCTGTCAAGAATCATCAGTAAGGTGGTTTTATAAATTTGGGTTAGAAGAATGGCCATAGAAATGGGGCTATACTTCATATAAATACATTCATCAATTTATCTGTATATATGAAGAGGAATAAAATAGAATAAAGTTGCAAAAATAATCAAATTTCAAGAGATAGGTTGGGGGACTTCAAAATGTATCTGTACCAACAAAGCTTTACCTTCAATAATGAAGAGAGTAATATAATGGCATATATGTTTTTAAAAAAAGAGTGAAGGGGGTAAAATTAAATAAAAGGAATGGAATGGTTTTTTAGATTCTTAGATTTTAAGAGATGATCCTTTTCAAAATGTACGAGCAACTTCCATGAAAAAATGATGGACATGCCATAAAAGAGATTTTCAAAGACTTTCCATGGTGTTCTTCTCTAGAATAAGTGTTGTGACAACCAAGTCTTTTTAAGATAACACCCACTCTAAATAATTGTCATGAATTTTCTCTACCGTAATGAAAATCCCTTCAAAACAACCAGTCTTATTTTAAGGGTTATTAAAATACCTCCACTTCTTTATTTTGTATATTCAAGAAGCTCTTTGTCTCTATATTTCATTTAAGAATCTAAATTTCTAATAAAAAGGTACAAAAATCTTTGAAAACTTGGCCTTTTTTAGTTTGTTTAGAAAACATTTTTTCATCTATGATCTCTCTCTTCCTAGTTGTACAACAGTATCCATTCCTTCCATTCTTCACTAGGTATTTCTCTTTTTTTAAAAAATGGTTATTTATTTATTTTGAGAGAGAGAGACAGTGAAAGCAGGGTTGGAGGAGCAAGAGGGAGAGAGAGAATCCCAAATAGGATCCCAGCTGTCAGCACAGAGCCTCAATGCAGGGCTTGATCTCATGAACTGTGAGATCATGACCAGGACCGAAATCAAGATTTGAACACTTAAGTGACTGAGCCATCCAGATGCCCCTGTCCATCTTTTTATCTTTAATTAAAATTCTTTTGTATATATGTAATATTTTAACTGCTATTTTCAATAGCTATATCTTCATACATCATGTTAATAACTCAGACACAATTTTTAATGTTTTCAATGGGTTATTTTAGAAATATTCTTTAAACAGTCTTCAGAAGATACAAGCTGTCTAATAGCCAAAGGGATGTATTAAAACAATGTCTTCTTAGTAAGCAGCACAATGCTATACAGGAGGGTAGGTATTGCAATTTCTTTTTACAGAAGAACATACAATGTTTACCCATGTCTGGGATCCCACAATAACGTGTTTGTCTAGTTTTTTATACTCTTTTAAGGCAGTCTTTGAATACCATGTAAATATCACAATGACATTAATTATCACACTAAAAATGCTTAGAAGCCAGGGTGCTTATTAAATATTAATAACATGCTTTGTCAAGAACTTATACACTTCAGTGTATTTGGCTTATCTATTTTGGCTTAACTCAAGTAGAAATCATCAGATAACCAGTCTTAAAAGATGCCACCATATTGTTGAATTCTCTCCCCAAATAGAATTGTGTTTAAAAATAATCTCTCCCTTTCTGCACAGCTAAAGGAAGCAATTGACAAAACTAAAAAGCCACCTATGGAATGGGAGAAGATATTGCAAATAACATATCCAATAAAGGGTTAGTATCCAAAATACATAAAGAACTGATACAATGCAATACCCCAGAAACAAATAATCCGATTAAAAAATGGGCAGAACATATGAACAGACATTTCTCCAAAGAACATACACATGGCCAACAGACACATGAAAAGATATTCATCATCCCATCAGAAAAATGAAAATCAAAACTACAATAAGATTAATACCTCACACCTATCAGAAGGGCTAAAATCAACAACACAAGAAACAACAGGTGTTGGTGAGGATGAGGGGGGAAAAAGGAACCTTCGTGTACTGTTAGTGGGAATGCAGACTTGGTGCAGCCACTGTGGAAAACAGCATGGAGCTTCCTCAAAAAGATAAAAATAGGAATACCTTATGATCCAGCAATCACACTACTGAGTATTTATTTCAAAAATACAAGAACAGTAATTCAGAGGGAAACATGCCCTCCTGTGTTTATATCAGCATTATTTACAATGACCAAATTATGCAAGCAGCCCAAATGTCCATCATTTGATGAATGGATAAAGAAGATGTGGTATATATACACAATGCAATATTATTCAGTCATAAAAAAAGAATGAAATCTTGCCATTTACAGTAACATGGATGGAGGAGCTAGAGAGTATTATGCTAAATGAAATAAGTCCATCAGAGAAAGACAGATACCATATGATTTCACTCATATGTAGAATTCGTAAAACAAAAATAAGCAAAGGGAAAAATGAGAGAGAGAGAAAGAGAGACAAAACAGACTCTGCTTTCTGAAAAAGCTAGATTAAGACTAGATGAAGATGGCTGGTAAGAATAAAGCCTGTGTTAAAGTATCAAGGGAAAAAGATAAATCTCTTATCAAAAACCAGTATTTGTGCATGTATATCACTAGAGATAAATGGTAATATCGATGAAATATTATATGTATATAAATAAGTTACTTACTCACATCGATATTTAAAACAGAGAAAGTGAAGAGAACTAGCAGAGATGAGCAGTCTGCACATTTTCTAAATCTTCTTATGTATGGTTCCAAATTCCTGTGAGGGAGAAAGAGAGAAAAAAAATATAGGAACAGCTTTGCTTTATGTCAGCAGCTGACTAAAGTGTAATAACTTACTTTAGAATGAGTCTAATTAAAGACATTAAAAATAATAACAGTATTATGTAAAATAAACAGTGGGGGTAACATCAGCCCTTACATAAGAGAAGCAATCTCTGACTAATGTACCAGCCACCCACATTTTCCTGCTGTCTACTTCCTCTCTGAGAAAAGCATGGAGAAAAATGAATACATCCTACAGCTCTATTAGATCCTTAGGTTTCACTCCCAAACTTTGATTTTTCAGTTTCAGACCACTCCAAACCTACATTTGAACAATTTACGGGGAGGAATATCCCTGTTTTTCTTAGGGAGAGAGAGATGGAAAGGGAGAGACTAACTATACCGATTTATCAAGCACTGAGAGCAGCATTAACTGAAGGTCAGGAGAAGAATGGAACAATGAGAAGGCTATAAGCATTTAGGAATAGTAGCCATGCAATCAGTGGGGCATACCTCTTTCTCTCATTTCTAAGGGCAATAGCCCTTTAAAATGTACTTTGAGTGGCACAGAAAAGATGAGAAATTTCCTTGAACTCCCCAAACATATAATATTTTTTATTTTAAATATATAGATGTGTGTGTGTGTGTGTGTGTGTGTGTGTGTGTGTGTGTTTATGTGTATGTAGGCTCAACCTATACAGAACCCAAATCAAGAGTGGAGAAGAAACTCCTTGAGATGATATTATAGGAAGAGTCCAAAGTATGAATTGGTCAAACATAGCAACTAGTCTATCTGACAGCAAATTAGAATGAGATCTACAAAAGGGTTGAGAGATTGTTTGAGGTGTTTGACTCAACTCAGAGGATTCTAAAACAATCAGGAAATAGGTAATAACTTAGTGGTTAAAAATATCTAAGCAAAATAAAAATTTGAGAGAAACTCAGGTAAGTGTTATGTATGGCTTAGTTATGCATGACATTTATTTAGGCATGGTAATATAAATGCTAAATATTAACATAAAGCCAAATTGTATATTCACATATATATGAAATATTGAGTATAGGAATATTTGTGTTATGATGGAATTGTAAAATGAAAGCTACATCTTCATCTGATGTAGTAACTATTTCTAAAGTTGAAAAAATTTAAGAAGTGTCACTATAAGCAATTTATTTAGATATAGGACATTAAAGATACAAGGCTGGGGGAAATACTGAAATATGTTACTGGTTTTTCTTAATATGTCATATAGGACTGGTAGACCTTTTAATCTGTATCTTGTATCAAAAACACTGCCAAGATCAAAAATGCGTCTGTTGTCCCAACTTAGGTTAAATTTTCATTGTTCTAATACTCTACTTCACTAGAGCATTGGTTTCTACAATGCTCCAATGGAAACAAGTAAAACTCACCAACTTCAAGGGTTGTTTGAAAGAGGTTTTGATTTACAAAAATTTCTGACCCTGAACTGAACCATAAATCAACTCTCATAGCATCTGTGTTTTTGCAATATTTGTCCACTTAACAGTAAAAGAATAAAAGAATCAGCGAAGAGATTCAACTAGCTTATGTCCTTTGATAGTCTCAGCTACTTGTCCTGTAAATATTTCATATCTGACTCCCAAAATCAAAACTGATGTTAGGGGGTTGGTAGGCATTTTTAATAAAATGACCCATAAGTGCAAACAGGTACAGAGACTAAAGTAATGAGGTCATGAAATATAAAGGATGATTTATTCATGGACAATCTAAACCTATGTTTGGATATACCTATGGATATACGATAGGATAACCTATGGATATATGGAGAAAAGTCCATATATCTCCCACAAAGAATAGAGATTTAGAAATTAAGAATAAACCATCTCAACAAGTCTGGTTGCAATTGTTAATAGCTGTAAGACTTGAATTAGGATGTCTCATTTAATAAATTCCATGAATCTCAATGCTTCTGTAAGATTGGGAAAATAGTAGCTACTTTAGAGGGTTATTGTGAAGATTAAAGTAAATAGGTAAAGAATATCTAAAGTAATGCCTGGGACATTGTAAGCGTTGACATATTTTAGGACAACTATGGTGTGTATATCATTTTGTGGAAGTATGAAGTTCTGAAGTATCTTTGATATTTCTCCCTTGCATTCTTCTCAGTGGTAAGTGGAGTAACTAAGAGTATCTAATTATTAGAAGGAACTTATGTGAAAAAAAGAAGTGGGCCACACTAGTGGTTAACCAATTACACAGACCTGACATAGCTAACTCAAAAGAAAATGCCTTGGGGCAACTGACTGGCTCAGTAGGAAGCAGATGTGACGCTTTATCTTGGGGTCATGGATTAAAATCCCACATTGGGTGTAGAGATTACTAAAAAAAAAATAATAATAATAAACAAAAAAAAGGATGCCTTTAAACACTATATCCAGAATGTCACAAAAAATCCTGCCTAAACTTAACTTTATTACCAAATCACCAGTATTAAGCTTTGTGTTGACAATTTCCAGAGCCCAGAAGTTGTCCTTATAAACCATGAAGCCTAAACTGGAAAAATAAAGTGAAGTACTTCCATTATTGGATTACTGGTATTTAGGAAGCAATATAGATATATGGATGCACAGATAGCTCAGAATAAAAGATAATTTATTCTGAAATACGGTCAAGATAAGACTTCCTGTTAGGTAGACCAAGCTATTTATTTTGAGAGTAGCTCTTGCATATGGAGACATGAAAAAAAGCCATACCAAAACCCAAAACGTCATTGAAAGGTAATGCAATTTCTTTAGCGAATACCTGAAGAAGTTACAGCAGTTAGATTAAATCTTTTTTTTATAAGGAAAGAGTTTAAATTTCCTCTTTGAGTATATATTTTCTCTTCCCCAATTTCTGTACCTTAAGGAAGTTGACCTAATGATACTCATTTAAAAAAACATCAACTCACTCTCAAATTCTTTGATCAGAGACACTAACTTTCATAGTAACTTCAAAAAAGCATATTTACATAATCACTTCCAACTTCTAATTTCTTACTGAAAATGGCAAATTTCTTGAGGACAGGGATAGTATCCTGTGTTTTAAAGTCACAAATTTCTAACTATATCATAGACTGGTAATAAAAAAAGTTATCGGGACACCAGGGTGGTTCAGTTGGTTGAGCATCCCTTTCTTAGTTTTGGGTTGTGGAATTGAGCCCTGCATCAGGCTCCACAGAGCATAGAGCTTGCTTAAGATTCTCTCTCCTCCTCCTCTGCCCCTCTCCCCTGCTCAAATGCTCTCTAAAATTTAAAAAAAAAANGGACGCTTAACCGACTAAGCCACCCAGGCGCCCCAAAAGTTATTTAAATTTCTGACTGGCATGGCACTTATAGTGAGAACACTTGGAAATAAGATTAGGACATATCAAATTAATATCACTTACTTTTCTGGTAACTTGGTTTAAATATACATTAGTAAATTAAATTTTGTAATTATTGTAATATTATCTATGAAAAACAGCTTTGGTGGCTCAACTTTTACATGGAAGGTTTTATTCAGCAAAACTTAAAGCACTAGAAGGAACAGATGCAAAACTCTGATGAGAAAAGAAGCCTTTCCTAAGTAGCTAGTTGCATCAAACATATACCAGGGATCAGTGACAGCCTCATTGCCATGAGAGCTCTTCAGAGCTGCATAACATTTTAAGATATTCTGTTATCAATGCTGATAAGATGAATATCTAGTGCTATCTGGATGGATTTATAACTGAATAAAGTGCTTTATCCAAAGAATATGAATTGTGGATCAAATTGAATATGACTTTATTGAAAACTATGCTTTCTTGAAAACAATTTAATTAAAGACTTAGGTAAGAGTACTATAAAATATTGACCAAATTTTTGAATGATATAAAGCTGGCAGGACTTATCAGAATCCAACAAGACCCTGATAAAGTAAAATTATGGATTAAACTTCAAAGATAAATAGCATTAAACAGAATACTTATGTTTAGTCTATCCCTAATACACCATTCACTGCCATCTATCAGCAGTCTTGCCCTTGACATTCCACAAACTTCCAGTTCAATATGGTAGAAAGACTTAGAAGTTGTAATAATGAGCTTCATATGAGGGAAAATTATACATTTTAAAAATATTTTATATACTTGTATATTTATAAATATATGTATACTTATATAAAACACTAAGATACATTTATATACATTTACACATATATGCTACAACTGTGAGTGAAAGCAGACTGCTTCAAAGAATATCTAATGTCAAGAATGTAGGCATTCCATTCTCATGAACAGTTTGAAATATTTTTTTAATGTTTTTATTTTATTTCTGAGAGAGAGAGAGACAGCATGAGCAGGGGAGGGTCAGAGAGAGAGGGAGACACAGAATCCAAAACAGGCTCCAGCCCAACACGGGGCTCAAACCCACGAACCATGAGATCATGACCTGAGCTGAAGTCGGATGCTCAACCAACTGAGCCACCCAGGTGTCCCTCTAATGAACAGTTTGAAACTATGCTGGCGATATTTGTCTTTGGCACAAACTAGAATGCTCACAGAAAAGAGTGATGGCAATTGAGAAGGGAATCAAAACCCAGTGTGTGAGGAAGAGGTGAAAGAACCAAAGGTTTAAACCAAAAAGCAAGTTACAGGAAAATTGGAGAGTGGCCCTTAAGTGCTTATTGAGTTCTCATCGGAAGGAAATTTAAACCTGTACGTTTTGGTCCTAAAGGCACAACTAGCCTCAGGACAACCATTTAGCAGTGGATTTTACTTCAACATAGTTATACTTTTGCAGAGCACTCTGGAAGTATTCAACCCCCAAATGAAATTATAGAGGACGTTTAAGCAATGAAATGATGGTTTATTTTAGGTGACCTCTGGAGTTGTAGTCTATCTTGAGAATCTATTGTTCTACATATTTATTTCCTACTTCCAAAGCTCTGAAATAGAGAGATGTTTTAGAGCATGGATCAATAAATTATTGTTTGGGATAGCTTCAGGTTTATGTGCTTATGATTTAGAACTTCTTACTCTTGGCAGAAGGTTAGAATAGAGAACATCTTGAATTAATATTCTAGACCGAAAATGATTCCAAGTAAAAATAATCTCAAACCCATGTAAAGAGTTTAGGATAAATTATTTTTAGAATTATATAGTGGAAAAAGGAATATATGTGTTTATAATTCATCCATATTTCTACTCACATATATGATGATTTGTAAACCATCCATAAACTGAGCTACAAAAAATACATCAAGGGAAATATGCAAGCCTACATTTTATGATAGGTTTCAGAAAGCTATAAAAACTTCAAGTGGCTCCAGAGATCAACATTTGACTATATTTTGTTTACAAAACAGTAGTAAAAAGTCAGCCACTAGTAAGACAGCCAAGGCTAATATGAAGCAAATATTACCATTTGTACTTAACTGACATCTTTCTCTGGCTGTTCAAATACACTTGATCTTATAAATATTTCTACTTGCCATTGTATGGGAAGTTAAACAGGTATAAGGTGCAGCTTAGACTATCTTTTCTTTCAGTAACACACCAATTCATTATTTGTCTCTGAAAAGAGCAACTTATTCACATGGGAATTTGAGTGGGTTAACATATATAAGAAATGTTACTCTTCCCCTTAGCATCAAAAGAAAATAGAACAAAATTTCCAGGCCATTTGAAAGAAATGCAGAACAAAAAATGTGTTAGAGAGGGGGCACAGGTTTGTCAGGGTAAATAGCTTCCTGAAAAACTGAAGTACATTTTACCCTAAGAGAAAAAAAATGTTTTACAGGACTTAAGTGGGATGGGCAGTGTGAGACTCTGTTACTTGTGGAATTGGATGGTGCTAGGATCACAGAATTAGCCTCATGATGAGAAGACTTTAGCCTACTGTTATCTGTTGACCCACTGGGAAGGTTGACATTGTCCCTGTGTGAGTGTGCTTAGTCAGCCTGAGCCAAAGGTCAACTTAATATAGACTGTTTTCTGTGTCCTCAAGACTAAAGCAAACAAGTAGGCATGGGAGTAAAGTGGAATCTTCTGGATACCATAGCTGAATCTTGTGACCTGTGCAAGAGAACACTTTCTTTTCCACTTCCTCTTAGATGGTTGCCACTCAGAAAACTTCAAATTAATGGCCTGAGTCCTACTATGTGCACAATAAATGATAACAACTCATTAAAGGAGCTCAACAGCAAGAGAAAACAGTCTGAAATGACCAAAAATGTATTGTAGTAAGAAGGAACTGTGGCACTTGGGTGACTCTGTTGGTTAAGTGACCAATATCGGCTCAGGTCATGATCTCGCGGTTGGTGAGTTGGAGCCCCATGTGGAGTTTTATGCTGATAGTTCAGAGCCTGGAGCCTGCTTTGGATTCTGGGTCTCTCTCTCTCTCTGTTCCTCTCCCTCTCACACTCTGTTTCTCTCTCTCTCAAAAATAAGTAAAGATTAAAAAATAATTTAAAAAACTTTAAGGAACAGAAATTCAAATTGAATTAAAACTAATAAGAATTTTTAGTGGTATCATTTTTATACACTGTTGGTAAGAATGAAAATTGGTAAACTATTTTAGAAAACTGGTGGTATCTTCTGAAGGTGAAAGTGTCCATCCTCAGTGGTGGAGCAATTTCACTTTAGAGTCCCAATAGTAATGATTACATGTGTGTTCCACAAAACATGTACCAAACCTTCATACCAGCTTTATTCATAATGGCCCAAGACTTGAAGCAATGTGGATGCCCATCAATATTAGGATAATTAGATATTTTACTGATGTTTGGTTTATTAATGCAATGAAATAATATAAAGCAGTGATAAATTACTGCTATATACAGCAGAGTGGACACATCCTGCAAACATAATCCTAAAAGGCAGGCACATAAAAAAATATGTACTATACTATTTCATTTACAGAAAATTCAAAAGAAAACAAGCAAACTGTTATTTAATGTTTTGGCTGAAGTCAGAATGGTAGTTTAAAGGAAGGGCATTGACTATGTGATAGGATAATGGTTTCCAGGATGATGCTTCTACTTGCTAATCTGTATATAAATTACAATTTGGACATACATATGTAAAAATAAATTTAGTTGTTCACTTAAGGTTATGTGTTTTATACATGCTATACTCTAATGGTAAGTTAAGAAGGAAAACTGATAAAATGATTACATATTTTATACTCTAAATTCATATATAGCCCCCAAAATACCTCTTTCTAGAGTTTAAAACTTGATTCACCATTAGAGCAATTAATTGGAGAGAATATGGTCAACCTATACATAAAGAGATAAAAATCATGAAGTAATAGACCTTGGGTATAGCCAGTATCTCTAACAGGCATTCCAGAAGGAGAAAATAGAGGCATATGGAAAGGACAATAAACAAATAATAGAAAATTATCTTCTCTAAATTTAAGAAAGGCCTAGGTCTATAGATTAAAAGAATTCAGGCAGTTCTGGAGTCCTGGCAATGTTTTAACTCGAAGGAGAAAGAGAATGAGTTCCAAACAGAAAGAGTAATCTGCCTAGGATTGAGAAGTGAATTAGATTAAAATACTGAAAATGAACATTCCTGTTACTGAACACCTACCATCTTCCAGGACATGGGTAGGCATTTTCACATGCACTGAATATTCATTACAGCAAGAATCACTGAGGCATCCAGATAAATAACTTCCTAAATTTACATGAATATCAAGTTATGAGGCAGGAATCCAATCCAGATCTGTGTAAATTTTGACCCTGAGGACATCTTAGCTCCTATCTTTCCCCAAAGGCCTCATTTAAATATAGGTTTCATTCCCTGGTGAAATACTGAAATACAACTCTCACTGGAAATGATAATCTTTTGAATTTTTAGCTCTTCTTTCTTAAGGAGAAAAAAAAGAGAAGTAAACAATAGATTTTGATAGGAGGGTATGGAAAAAGAGTATGTACTGTAATTATTATAGGAAAATCCCACAATATGCTTGCTTTCAATTGAGTAAGATTCTCACAGATGAGAAACACACTGTGTCCTGTATCTTCTTAACGCCTTATTTACCACATGTTCCAGATCAAATTCTTGGCATGACTAACTGGTAATATTGTTTCTCAAAAATCAGAGATAACTGTTACACTGAACCTAATGTTGATCACCAAAACAAATTGGTTGCTGTTCTGGAAACAAAATTATAATTTGGGTAGGGAAAGAGTTGACACATTCTTCCTAGTGAATGAGATATTGAACAGTGGTTGAGCCTATATAAAAATATATTTGAGATAAGACACAGGGAGCTTTCAATTATGAGTCTGCAGCAGGACCATTCTAAAAAAGAACATAGTATGTAATTAGGCAACAAAGACAATTTCCCCATGGAAGAAAAGCTTCTTTTTTATTTTTTAAAGTGTTGAGGTGAAAAGACTTACTATGGGCTCTCCACATAAGAACAGGACTCTGTTTTTACCATCATCATCATCATCATCATCATCATCAATCATCATCACTGCCGCAGCCACCACTGCCACCTCCTCCCCCTTTTCCTTCAACTCATCATTATTGCTAGGAAGCTCATCCATTTTTTTTAACCCAAGCATGGATTTCATGGATGAAATATTCCAAGAAAAGCCAAAACTTATAAGGGGAAATGTGTGATGCCACCATGTTGCATGGGTATGAGACTCTCTTCTTAGTTTTTCTCAGGTGTCCCAACTCTCCCACTGCCTACATCCTGAGAGAACCAGAGTCTTCCTGGAACTCTATCTAAAATTTGTGCATCTTGAAATGTAATCCAGATTCCTATCACCCTGATCTCTCTCCTTTTTAATCATTAAATTCCAGGAACCAATCCAAAAGAACATTAGTAGGAGACAAATCTCAATGGTATGGGGGTTTGCAGGTAGAGAATGTGTCCTGTTTTTTGTTAGATTTGGTGTAAGGACTATATGAAAATACTTTGAATATTATACTTGCCTTCTCCAAAGGCAATTTGTCCCAAGCACATTATCCTATTAATTTAAAAACTGAGTATGCATTTCCGGGGAAATTTTTACCTCTAGGTCTGTGATTAATTCATACTAAAGTCATCAAAATATAGTCAAGTGAGAGCCATTTGACATCCAAGTGCCCTTTTATGAAGCATTTCAATCCTTCCTGTTTAATCAAGAAATTTTTAAAAAATCCAGCCATAAATAAAACTCAACCTCTAAAAAGCCTTGGCTTTGCCTTGAAATGTACAGCCTATGGAATCAGGGAGATTTCAAGTATATTCTTTTCTATCAGTAATTCTGACTATTCTCTGGAACACATAATTCAGTATTCTTAAGATTATAAAATTGGTTCATTTATCTTGAGGGTAAGAGAATTAATGAGGTGATACCTGGCCAAGCAATTTCAATTCAGAGGCAGGCTCTAAAAGTGTGATTCATATTTGTCATTATTGCTGGTTGTTGTATTTGCTTTTATAGGTACGATGAATCTGATTTTAATTTATTATAGTAACATTGACTGTATTGCCATACTGAATCATTGGGACAGATATTGCCATATGATCCGCATATCTCTGAAACTCTGCCTTTTTATTGACCAAAGCATGGTAAATTCCCAGATTTATTTTTTAACGTGTATGGGGGATTACTCCATAATTAATTTTTACTAGTTACAACTACTGAGAGCCATGTGCCAGTGACTCTATTAAGTGCCTTAAAAATACTTTTTTTTAACTCTTAAAGCTACCTGGCAAACAATAACTCCTCCATTCTTGCAAGCTAGATACTTTCTTTTAAACTTCTAATTTCCATATTAATTATTTTTGTTTTAGTAGCCATTTTGCCCTTTCTCACACTTAATAAGGTGTTTCTATTAATAGCAGTATTTGAAAATTGGAAAGTTTTACATAAATATAAAATATTTTTCCAGTTATATCTTTATTTGAATATTTATTCTTTTCTTGGAAGACCAGAAAGGGCATTATTCATTTTCTTTCCTAAAGAAGAAACAGCCTGACTGAAGACAAATCACTTACTCACATGCCAAAAATCAACAAACAGTGAAGCTAATATGGAAATCAAGACTGCATAAATGGGTAATGATTCTGCCACCATATTCTACTTTTTAGAGATATCATCTTTTTTCTTAACTATACTTTATTAGTATAAGAAAGCTCTCTAATAAATATACCACAGTATACTATATACTATATGTCTATTTCTACATATTTATATATAGTATCCTACACTGGATTGGTATCATTCTATATTTAACTAGAGTATCTTAAAAATAATAATATAGATTACAGAAATACATACTTTAGTTCTTTATTGTTTGCCAGTTTTTTGTTTTTTGTTTTTTTTTTTTTTTTTCTATTTCTTTCAATNATTGATTTACATAACATGGCAAATAAATTTCATGAATTACTATTAAACATATAGGATATGAAGGGCCAAAGAGATTAAGTCATTTGCTCAAGGTCAAAAGGAGAGTAAAAAGGTTGTAACATTTATTTCTTAGTTCTAAAATAATTCAACATTTCATGAAAGCATATTTTACATAATTTCTTTTTCATAGCCATTATACTTAATGTTCTATTTTAGTTTGAAGTTTTGCTAGAGATGGTAAAGATGGGGTATTTTACTTAATAGATACCCCTTCTTAAATTTACAGAGGTTTTATCTGTCTGCCTAACAACAATGAAAAAAGTAAATGTTTCTTTTATTTTTCTTCCTCCTGTTTCCCAAGGGACATGTGTTTTCATTATCTCTTATTTGTTGATCTTATACTATGCTCTGCAGCAATTCGACTCAAAGTAGATAAACCCAGTATCTTCTATCCAGTATTAGAATGCCTTGGAACTGTAACAGACAGCAGCCCGGAAGTGATGCGTTGCTTTGTCCTGCTGGGGCCGCGCTCCAGCTCACCACTGCTCTCACACAGACACCCACACACTACACTTCGCGCCTCTCTCGATTGAGGAAAGCATGACCATTATCATATTGATTCTGGCCAGGGTTGCACTATAGAGGGAATTGGCCATTAGATAACCTTGATTTTCAGCTTTTGAAAACTAATTGTATCTATTAATCATGCACGCTCCAGAATTTGTCTCTTCCTGTAAAAACGTTCCTGAAGAGTAACTTACTTTTTTTTTTATCCCCATTTGCCATCTCCTGTTTATTTATCCAAAGCTTCCCAAGTTAAACATCTCAAAAACAATTATTCAGGAAATAATCAGAATGAATACACTTACATATATTTAATTTGCCACCTTTATTTTTATTTTTTAAAATTTATTTATTTATTTAGAGAGAGAGAACACATGCAGGGGAGGGGCAGAGGGAGAGGGAGAGGGAGAGAATCCCAAGCAAGCCCTGCACTGTCAGCCTGGCCTGCTCTCTCTTCTTCTCTCAAATAAATTTTTAAAAGTTAAAAAAAAATCTAAATGCAGATAAAGTATTTCCAATACAAACTGAGCATCTGAATTGAGATGTGCTATGATTATAAACCAGACATCAAATTTCAAAGACTTAGTATGAAAAAATATAAAATATCTTTATAATTTTATGTTTACTACATGTTAAAGCAATATAGAAATTATTAAAATTAAATTAACTCTTGTTTTGTTTTTTAATGTAGCTTATTAGAAAATTTTAAATTACAAAAAAGTTTCTGTTATATTTCTATTGGGCAGCACTGCTCTTGTTGCTTTTGTTCATTCATAAACTGTTGTGAGGTCTGTACACTGTGTTTTCCTGCTTTCCTGGTAAGTTGAAAGTGTCTCAAAAATCCATAATGTACTTATATTTGCATATCAGTAATGTAACATCGAGTTCAATGAAGAGTTAACAAGTAGTGAATTTTTAAAAATATTTTTCTAAGAACTTTTGGTCCTAGTTGTATGTTCTACCCTAATCAGCTAAATTATGCAAATATTTTGCCTACCCTATGCCCAGACAATGGGCTGATTCGCAATTTGTGTAATCCCTACATTCTATAGAACCAGTTGGAAACAACTGTCAGGACCCCGCAAATAAGAATTATTCCACAAGGAAAAGTAGAACAAGATTCCATTTTACTGTGTCAATGCTTTTCTAAAAATGTTAAGGGCAATAGAATTTTCTTCTTGCTAATGGAAGTTACAGTATTAAAATAATCTTATAAAACAGTTATCACAGCTTTTTCCAAGGTTAATGCATTTCAGGCATAAGGTATTTCCTTGTTTTTCTATAGAATGTCAAAGAAAAAGAAGAGAGAAAGCAGCTTTTAAAAAGAAAGAAAAAGCATGAAATCAGTAAGCACTAAGCAAAAATAATGCTTTTTAGGGAAAATTCATCAAATAAAAAGAAATCCATGCACAACAACGTTTCTCCTAAGCAGAGAACCTGGCATGTACAATCCACTTGCTGCTTATTTGTGGAATGAATTAATGTTCTAGCCAAATATGTGAAACAGAAATTTTTCTGATAATGTCTTGGAAATAACTTCTCAGTCCTACAGATCAAATGTAATAGACATTTCTAGCTGGTTTATTTAGAATAAAATATTCTGAAAAGCAGTATTAAGGCAGTGATGGCCAACTAGAAATAAGGAATATAGACTGAAGACAAACCTTAAACTCTATGTTTATTGCTATTAGATAATTTACCAGGAATGGAATGAACTGTGTGCCTAATTTTCTCAAATGTAAAATGGGGAAAATAATAGTATCCATTTTATTGGGTTGTTGTTACAAGGATTAAATTAATAAGTAGATGAAGATGAATGTAAAGTACCTGGTATAGAGTAAGCATTCAATAGGTATTACCTGGTATTATTAAACAAATTTACCCTATTTTTCAAGGCTTGGCAAGGCTCTCACTTCCTCCATGAAATTATCCCTCATTGGCTCATTGTCTTAGACAAGTATGGTAGTTTTTATTATGTATCCCCTTCTAGATTTTATTTTAATTAGTTAAATAAATAATTGATTAATTAATTTTGAGATTGCAGGGGAGGGGCAGAGAGAGGGAGAGAGAAAATCCCAAGCACACTCCGAGCTATCAATGTGGAGTCCAACAGGGACTCCATCTCATGAACCTTGAGATCCTGACCCGAGCTGAAACCAAAAGTCAGACCGAGTTTAACTGAGTGAGCCACCCAAGTGCCCCACCTTCTAGATTTTAAGTTCCTCTAAACCAGGTTTATCTTACATTTTGGGGAAGAGTGGGTTCAGATCTAGGATCCACAACTAATACCTCTGTTCTTATTGGGGCCTCATCTCTTTTTTGCTTAAAATGGAGATCATAGTGTGTTAAAGGATTTGAGGGGAACTAAATACAAACATAAGCAAAGCACCTAGAATAGCACATATGGCACATATCGAGTATATGTGTAATAAGTTGCACAAACAAGTTTTCACATGACCATTCATCAGTGTGTTCTTACATGAATGTAATATACTTCTGTCGTTTCCCCTGAAAGCAGCCATAGATCTACTACTCTTTAACATGTGTTATAATCTGCCAAAGTACTGTTTTTCTTCATAAGCCTTCAGTTATACTTGACTACATTTTTGCTCTCCTTGTTCCACAGAAATTTTTTTCCCTGCCAATTTCCCAAATTAATCGGGATAGTGTTCACTCACCCACTGGAATATACATAAAAGAATATTTGTGCAGAAATCCTGGCTTCAAATGTAAGGAATTTCTAAACTAATTAAAGTTTAGCATTTATGGCAGAGGCAGAGAAGGCAATAAACTACTTTTGTGGATGACTAAATGGTGAAAGTTTAAAAGCTGGGCATTTGATTAGGATGGGAGTCATTTACATTGACTAAATTCCAATGCCACACATATTTCTCTGATTGTACTAGAAGAAAGAGAAAAGCAGACACTGTGTTTAAAAAAAAAAAGGAAGGAATTATTTTCCCAGCTTTTTGAAAATAAAAAAATACTATGGAACTTCACGGAAACATCAGGAGGCAAGGGAGTGATCAACATCATTCGTATTAGGAAAACATGGTAGTATTTAGCTAAAATTCATTTATGTTGTCAAAATTTATTTACCAGGATGATTATTTCTTTTTACTTCACCATTATCACCAGTGCAAATACAAAAGATATATAACTGGGACTTCCCATAATTCTTATGTAAACATTACAGACATCTGCCTTATAAGATAAGTGGCTATAGTATTATTTGTTGAATATAGTGTTTCTTTGTACATGTGTTCACAGATACAATGGACAAAAAAGAACACTACATATACTTAAGTACTAAGTATAGTTTGACCAATGGATGGATTCCTTCATTCTGCACAAGTGTATTGACTATTATATCAAACACTGTTTTATAGCTAAGGATATAAAGGCATTAAAGAGTAAGAACCCTGCTCTAAGAGAGATGGATAATAAGTAAACAAATGGATATATGTTATAATATCGAATTTCAGGATGTATATCAAAACTCATAAGACATGGTAAAGTACTAGAAGTATTTTGCAAAGTGAGGTACTATTTTAAACAGGCTGGAGCAGATATATGGGGGGAGGAATTCATGGGGAATGAAATTGCTTGAAATTGCTAGGAGGAGAACATTGTAGCATAGAAAGAGGAACTGCAGAAATCCTAACTTGGAAATGAGTTTGGCTTATTTGAAGACTAACAGGAAGGCAATGATGGCTGAAGCAGGGTAAATATGGACGACACTGGGAGAGGAAGAGTCGGAGGTAGGCAGAGCCAGGGGTTTAATGTATTCTAACTGTGATAGGAAAAACCTTAGAACATATTCAGAGTGTGTATGTATATATCCAAAGATTTTTAAAAATCCTATTATAGAAGAGATTATATTGTTTTTAAACCATTATAATATGCATCATACCAGAAACATTCTTCTGTATTGTCTTTGATCCTAGAAACTACCCTGCCAAGTAGTTATTAGCCCTATGTTATAGTTGAAGAAACTATGATTCAAAGAGGTTGGTCAACTTTCAAAAGTCAGTGTGTAACTTCTGTCGCACCTTGAATTTGTGTGACTCCCCACTGCTTCCCCCCCCTTCCTTTTATCTATTGCACATTGCCCTCCAAAGTTACATTATGTTCCCTGCATTTACTAGAATTTTTAGATGTATGAAATCAAGTTAAATTAGAAAAGTACTTTTGTAAGGCAGCTAATATTATAAAACTAGGGTTTTCATAGTCATTATTAATTTAATTCTCACTGTAATCCTGTGTGATGAAGACTTAAGTTTTTCTGTGTCATAGACAGGGGAAGCTGATTGTACACTGTATATAATGTAACCAAAGTCACATAACCAGCAGAGTGGATGCAGAAGAGGACTGTTGATCTGCCTGACTTCCAAGCTAATACTATCTTCACAAGGAGCAAGGGATCTATGAAACATACGGGAATGATGACGTTCAACCTATGAGTTACACTTCTAATAGTATTTTCACTGTCTGAGACAAATTGCTGTAACAGAGAAAAAGTAAGTACCTTGCTAAAGTAGGAAGGTGTCAGATCTGTGTTAAATGCTAAGCTTCTTTGAAGTAAAAGGCTTTCTGTGTCCTCTGGGTCAGTTCAGAATTCCCCCAACGGGCATGAGCACTTTGTCACTGCTTAGCAATGAAGTTACGGGTTGGAGACAGACAAAGACACTTAGAAGTCTTTTAAGAATCTCAGAATAGTAAATATTTGCGTGAAGTATTGGTTTGGTCCTTACAGAAATCAGAGATTGAGACACAGATCATGCTAGACTGATAACTAGAAAAGAATGATCTTATTTTATTTTGTCTTGGGTAGATCAGAGGAAATGAATTGTTTTTATGAGACAATCTCTGGCTTTGTGTGAAAAGTTTCCTTCTATCTGAATAAAGCTTAAGTTGTGAGTGATTTCTAATATTCCATATATTTTAGTAAGGAGTTCTCATTTCACAATGAAGTGTGGGTGGGATTTTATTGCCACTATCAGCAGCATCAAAGATTACTTCTCGGCTTCAGATTTTGTTCTTGTTTATCATATGCTTCATTCTGTCTCTGATATTTATCACTTGCATTTCCCAGAAAGAACAAAGAAATGTTATTATCTGGCTTCTTAGTACTAAAAGCCCTGTTTTTTTTTTTTCTTTCATTTCAAATTCTGCTGAAGAATTCTCCAGTTCTCCGGTTTTCTTTCCAAAAATGTTACAGCTAGAGTGAAACATGAGACTTCATTGCAGAAGTCACTAAAGCAGTTTCTATAGCAAATCAGAGCATCACAAATACATAAATCCTGTTATTTTGAAACCATGAAGGAAGTGAAGGTCACTGAGAAGTCTGAATATTTTGCGTAGCTGCTTGGAAGTAGACTCAAAAGACTTAGGCTAAAATCTAAGAGATATGTCTCAGTTTAAGTGATAATTTGGATGCTGCCCTCCCCCAACTCCCTAAGAGCAAACACTGAAAATAAATAGTTGGAAAGATAGTCATGCATACAATGTATAAGGTGCATTTACCTATCAAAGAGTCAAGTTAATCAACCTAAACCTCTCAGATAAGTGACACTCACAGATACTTTAGCAAAGCCTCAAAAATAAGTGATAAAAGAGTACGCAGGTAAAATTTCCAAATAAGAAGTTTCCAAACAAATATTGAGTTTTTGCTGGCATAAGTCAGTGATTTATAATACTTCAAAACATTCTTATGAAGTAGAAAGAAAAAAATCCAATGGTTGAACTAAGGAAAAGTGCATCTCTTTTTGTGTTATTAGATTTCCAGTTGTTCAAGATTAGGTGTCTAGTTAAAGAAAATGGAGACTGTGTAAAAGAAGAATCATAAAAAATATATAATATGCTAATATGTATATAAGACTCAAGGAGGGCTGGGGCACCTGGGTGGTTCAGTTGATTAAGCACCTGACTTCAGCTCAGGTCATGATCTCATGGTTTGTGAGTTCAGGCCCCGCAAAGAACTCTGGAGCCTGCTCTGGTTTCTGTCTCCCTCTCTCTCTCTGCCCCTCCCCTGCTCACGCTCTCTTTAATTCTCTCTCAAAAATAAATTAAACATTTGAAAACTATTTTAGAGAGTCAAAGAATCAAGAAGGGCTTGGGGTGCCTGGGTGGCTTAGTCAGTTGAGCCCCTGATTCTTGATTTTGGCTCAGGCTACGATCCCAGGGATGTGAGATCAAGCCCCATGGCATGCTCCACACTGAGTGTGGAGCCTGCTTAAGATTCTGTCTCTCTCCCTCTGCCCCTCTTTCCCAGTCACGTTTTCTTTCTCTCTCAAATTAGAAAAAAAAAAAAAAGGAGGGGGTCAAGAAAGACTGTTCAAAAGCTAAAAGAAGCAGGAAGAGAGTAAATACAAAATACGTAAAAATCAAAATGTCAAAAGCTATAGGATCCCATGTTCTAATAATACAAGTCCTAGCTATATACATTTATAAGAGAAATAAACACATATGCCCACTAAAAGACACCTGGAGAATGTTTATACATTGTAGTCTCAGGCTAGAAACATCCCAAACATCTATCAATAAGAGACTAAAGCAAACAAATTGTGGTATATTTATACAATGGGATATGATGCAGTCATCAAAAGGAACAAACTAAAGACATACAAAATACCTCAGACACATCTTATAGGTACTTTGTGGCATAAAAGCCAGACACAAAGAATACATATTGAAAAAGAGTCAAAACTGACTAATGTTGGAAGAAGTTAAGTGTAGCAAGGTTACCTCTGGAATGTGGCTGGATATTGACTGAGAGTTTAGGAGCATGAGTGAGTATTTTTGAGCACTAAAAATGTTGAACTTAATCCTGATGGTGATCACATGGGTGTAGACAAGGGTAAAAAACCCACCAACTATATATTTGTGTTCAGTTCTTTGTACTTTTTACATGTATTTATACTTCAATTTTTTAAAGAGGAAAAAATATCAGAATGCCGATATTAAGAAGAAATGTCAGAAATCTAGGGGTGTCTGAAAACTGAGGACTGATGGATGTGGGGGGGAGGGGGGATGGGCATGGAGGAGGACACTTGTGGGGATGAGCACTGAGTGTTATGTGGAAACTAATTTGACAATAAACTATTAAAAAAAAAAAAGAAATCTAGGGGTGTCTGGTGGCTCAGTTGGTTAAGTGTCTAACTCTTGATTTTGGCTCAGGCATGATCTCACAGTTAGTGAGATCAAGCCCAGCATTGGGCTCCAAGCTAACAGCCCAGAGCCTGCTTGGGATTCTCCCTCTCCCTTGCTCTCTGCCCCTCCTCAGCTTGTGTGTTTTCTCTCTCTCTCTCTCTCTCTCTCTCAAAATAAATAAGCTTTTTTTAAAAAGAAGAAATTTATAGAAGTCTATACCTCCCCCAAGGCAGCATGTCTACAAGCAAATAGAAAAACACTGTGAGGAAGATCATGGCTTTCAGTGTCTTTAAATTTCCCTCAGGATCACTGGTCCTTAAAAGATGATAAAAACATTTAATTATTCTGCAGCCAGTACATTTCGGTGAAACAGCTCCCTCCTTTATTCCTGCTAGGACACAGTGCCCAGTGGATATGCTTACAGCATGACTTGATGCATAAATATTTGTTTATTCATTCACTACTGTTCAGCACTTTCTGTAAGATAGGAAATAAAGATACACTTGGTCAGACTGCATTAGAGGGTAAAGCAGAAACCTAAGCACATAAAGCTTTATGGAGCTGAAATCTACAGGATGCCCATGAAGGGTTCTCAGTAAATGAGTGAATTGATCAGATTTGCAGGTTAGAAAGACTACACAGGAAAAACTGTGGGCAACACCTTGATGGGAAGAAACCATGTATTAGGAAGGTCACGTAAGAGAAAATTACAGATTTCTGACCAATAGGTTATCAGGGCCTAAATTGGCAGAAGAAATTTAGGAGAAAAAATAGAATGAAGTCCACAGAGTAGAGAAAACACCTTTATTCAGAAGTATATGGTATGAGATACATGAAGTACAAAATCTGGTTACTCTGGACTCTGAATAAACTAGCAACTGTCTTCGTGTTGTCCATACATTAAATCTTTTTACCCACAAGCAACTCTATGAGGAAAGTTCTATTACCATCCTTATGTTATGAACGAAGGCACTGAAGCACAGAACGTTTAAGAAATTTACCCCAAATTACGCAACTGAAAGCAACAAAATGAAATTGTTACCGGGACCAGCCGCCCCAGATCCTGTCTTCACAATCATGTAAAGAGAACTAGTTGTCTAGGCAGAGACGGGTGTTGTATTAGATCAGAGAAGGGACAGAAAGGCACAAGTATTGGCCTGTCAGAGATCACGCATCTCAAGAACTAATGATAATTTACTGTGCCTGGACAACATGGCAGAAGGGGAGGGCTGATGTGAAATAGAGCCAACAGAAAAGATGAGGACTGGTGATGCAAAAGCCTTTCCCGTCATTACAAACCTGTTGGGCTTTCCCACAAAGACTGACACTAGCTGAACTCTTAAAATTAGGAAAGTTCATAAAAAAGACTTTACTTTCAAGAAGATTGTATCTGAGTTCCGAAACTACCAGAGAGGGTATCGGGTGAGTTATATAGTCTCTGATTTCACTAACTTTGCTTGTAAGTGGAGGCAGCTGGCAGGATTAAACATAACGATTGTTGTTAAATTACAAACTGTCAAAGCTTTCATTATCAATTTAGACTCTGCCTTTCTCTAGAAAGGATCCGTGGTATGAGATTATTTATAAAATGCATATAGTATGTGAAACAAAGGAAGTGAAAAAAGGCAAGCACTTGTTACCCTTGCTTATACCATTAAGAAAAAATAAGCAGTCCTTGATACCAGATACAAATTACAGCTCTCCTTTGCTGTACACTTCGCCTGTCCCTTAGTTCCAACCCCGTAAGAGCTTTACTTGGCATTACCTTCTGAATATGATGTAGGAATGATTCACAGAGGGAAGCTTTTTTCTTTGGATATGAAACTGGAATTTCTGACCAGCTAGAGATGAAATAAAAGCAGGTGCAGAAAGTATTATGACAGGAGTCTTGCAGACCGAAGAGTGGGAAGCAAGCAAACTATACCAAAAAAAAATTGTTTTTTTGCTTTTGACTTTCAGTTTTCTTCAGGAGGCCAGAAATAACCATGAAAGCCTATCTTGCAAAGCCTATCTATCCCACAGGGAGAGTAAGTTGAGTTTGTTCCCCGAGCACCTCCTTAACCAGAATGTATCAGTGTTGTAATTTTAAGCAGTCTTGGCAGTGATTCNACATGGCTGAGTACCTCACATCACTCAACAGTGTATTTACCATTGGCACATTATGATAATAGAAATGTGGTACAGACTAGATCATACAACTGCAATAGCAACCTTATTTGCTTTTGTTTTAATGGACTCGATGCTTCTCCTTTGAAACTACCACTTCTTTCCGTGTTAAACAGGTCCTGTTTATCCACAGTAGGTGGGCAAATGAACTGGGTCCCTGTAGAGCCAATCTGTTTTCTGATCAATACTGTCTGCTGCAGCCAAATTGATTATGCAACAATTCTTTAGACAACCAAAGTTAACAGACTACAAGGTGTATTTTTTTCAAATATGTGCATAACTGCCACTCAATGTGTTAAATTGATCAGTAGACTAGGCTTATACCTTTGATTAGTAAACTGTTTTCCTTCCTCCTCTCAGCTCTCTTTGCCTCCCCATCCCCTTGCTCAGTTTCCTATTCTTTTCTCATTCCTTACATTCCTCATGTACATGTATGCACATTTAGTGCATCTAAGCGTTACATTTGCTGCTTTAATACCATGCTCTGAGACGAGAGGCTAGCAAACAATGGACCAATAAAACAGACAAATCATTTGCTTCCAGTGCATGGGGAAGAGGGAAGTGTTACGTTAGGCATCTTGGGGTGGGCAATGTGTATGTATGGTTGCGGGGATAGTGTTAAGGAAATATGTAGTCGGTGAGTTTTCTTTAGCAATATCCAAGTCACTCTCAGATTATTTTTGTTTGTTTAATTTCATCATGCTACTTTGCTCAATGCAGGCCTACACAATTTTGCAATATTTCTTTTATGTAGATCAGGAATATTATATCTTTTAGCAGACTCCTGCTAGTGAAGACATTTGGCAAAAGAAATGTGTTAGTAATATAGAACCATGAATTATATATTTCAAAGACTGTAAGGAGGAACTCTCCTTTGTAAAAGTAGAACCGAAAAGAAAAATCAAGTTTGCACATCTCATTCTTCATATTCATTTTGATCCAGGACTTAGCTGCCATTTTGACAGCAGAGAGCTACAGAGAAAGTAACTCTGGCTCTGCTGTCTGAGTATTGAACACTGGATGAATTCTACATCTTACCTCTCCAGCTGGAGCCCTAGATATTGGCAGGAGGGGACATGGGAGAAATTTTGTTTGCTGAAGCTATCTTATAGTTCATTAGCACCTTAGTGACTAGTAATCTCACTTCATTAAATGTGTTTATTTTGTAGTGTCAGCTTTCCTTTTGAAATATCCTTAAAATACAACCTGGTGCTGGTGCTTCACCAAAGTGAAGAACGGAGCTGGGAGATGGGGCGGGGGGAGGGTGGTGCAACAAACAATGATAACACCAGTGTTTTCATCTACACTGAGCAAACCAGGGGCATTTGGATACTCCAGATTGAGACTATTTCTTCTCTCATGCTGTGAACTGTAATGTAAAACCTACAGTCTAGTTTCAGATGCATTTTTATGACTGAGGATGCTAAACCTCAGACAAGGTCCCTTATTTTTTTTTTCTCTTAAATTTAGTAATAAGCCAATGATGTGGATGGTAAGAGTAAGGTGAGAATAAGCACATTAAAGGAAAATAAAAGTAATGGCTGGGGAATCTCTCCCAGGCATTATGTAAAGGTTTATGTAAAAAGAAATAGGGCAGCAGCTGAGTGGCTCCTTTTAAGCATCCAACTTCAGCTCAGGTCATGATCTCTCAGTTTCTAAGTTCAAGCCCTACATCTGGCTCAGTGCAGACATCTCAGAGCCTAGAGCCTGCTTCAGATTCTGTATCTCCCTCTCTCTCTGCCCCTCCCCCACTCACACTGTCTCTTAAAAAAAACATTAAAAATCAAAACAACATCAACAAATAACACCTCATTTGCACATGCACATATGCCTCCCAGGAACTCAGAATAAGTGAAATGCTAAATCCTTTTTTTTTTTCTTAAATAGTTTGTCAGGTTGGTTTCCATATAACACCCAGTGCTCATCCCAACAAGTGCCTTCCTCCATGCCCATCACTCCCCTTCCCTTCTCCCCCACCCCAATCAGCCCTCCATTTGTTCTCAGCATTCAAGAGTCTCTCATGGTAAGACTTCCCCACTCTCCCCCACTATTTTCCCCTTCTCCTCCCTCACAGTCCTCCATTAAGTTTCCCCTAATCCTCCTATACGTGCAAACATATGGTATCTGTCCTTCTCTGCCTGACTTATTTCGTTCACCAGAACACTCTCAAGTTCCATCCATGTTGCTACACATGGCAAGATTTCATTCTTTCTCATTGCCATGTACTATTCAATCGTATAGATGAACCACATCTTCTTGNGTCTGAGTTCTCTATTCTGTTCCATTGGTCTATGTGTGTGTTTTTGTGCCAATACCATACTATCCTGATGTGAAATCCTAAATCCTAACACTACAGTAAAAGTTTAGGGCTCATTGTTATAGGATTCCTGTGCCCCCTAAAGTATTCTTTGTTTGATATAGGGAATTCATTGTCTTATGATAATTTTTAACTCTTTACCTGTATTCTCAAATAAAAGTAACGTAAACAACTCTAAAGTGTGTGCTTACCCCAGAGACCCAAAATAAAGTTCAAGTTCTCTGGATTTGTGTCAAGGCCTCGTAATAGACACTGCATAATAAGATCTTTTTATTCTTTTAGTGATTAATGCTCCTACTCGATCTCTACCCTTGATTTCAGTCACCTCCAGGGGAATCAATTTAACTGATCCTTTTCAAATAAAAGCACTTCAGGAGGTAATTTTCTCTACTGTTTTCTGCTGCAGTAGTTTCTTTAAGGGAAAATCTATCAAGATATTTTAATAGAAATCAGAAACAACTAAGCTACTTGTATATTATATTATTTGAGAGAACATATCTACTGGTATTCTAATTTTATCTTCTCATTTGTAATTTACTCAAACTCCAATTTTGTTAGGAATATCACAAATCATTCTGGATATACACACACATGCACACACACACAAAGAAAGAAAATTTATAAAATCATAAAATCCTCAGGTAATGCATTTAAATTTATGTCATGTTTTGTCTTCTTTTTAAATATCAATAATCAGGTGAGATGGAAGAGTGATAGAGTATCTCCTTATTACTATGACAAAAAAGTCAAAATTGTAAAGAAAGTAAACCCATGATTACCAACATATATTTTGACACAGTAGTGACATATAGTTATCTAGAGTTAAGTTGACACATTTAAAATACAGATGACATATATTGATGGGTCTCTCTGTTTGCTAGAAATATATTGGCTATTCATTCACTTAGCAGATATTCGGAGATGGTCCCCTATGTGTGAAACACTGCTTATGAGCTGAGAATCAGAGAGAATGTTAAGGACAATAGATTAAATCTTTGATCTCATGTGGAAAAAATATATTGAGGGAAAACTTCTTGTGACTGATATGTAGTGCCTAGTAACAGATCATTGCTCCTGTTTAGAGGAATCCCAATAAAAAATGATAAAATAAAACCAAAAAAATACAAAAATATCCGTTTGAGGACAGCAGAATGCTACAGATACAAGAACTGGGAGCAGGATGGGCTAAGATTCCGGAAATGGGAGAACCTCAAAAGTGGTGATCTTTTGCTCGTAGGGAATTTTCTCATTATGATTATGGGCAGAAAGTGAACATTTATCCACTGGTAGTTGCTGTTGGTATTCAGAACAAACTAGCATCACTTTGGACAGAGACTTGGAAGGGTGAGCTCAAGAACACAACTGGTTGCCCTATTGGCACACTGACCACATTCAGGAGTGGCATAGGTTGGAAGGTTAAAATATTTAACATTTATGTTGACTTTATTTTTTTTTAATTTTTAATGTTTTTTTTTTTAATTTCTGAGAGAGAGACAGCGTGAGAAGGGGAGGGTAAGAGAGAGAGGGAGACACAGAATCTTAAACAGGTTCAAGGCTCTGAGCTAGCTGTCAGCACAGAGCCCAATGTGGGGCTTGAACCACAAACTGTGAGATCATGACCTGAGCCGAAGTCAGATGCTTAACCAACTGAGCCACCCAGGTGCCCCATGTTAAGATTTTAGTCTCTAAAAAGATGGATGGAGATTTCCAAAGTTTCCCAAGACAAAGATTAGACTTTCATACTATTAAACATCAGAAGCCCTAAAGAAAACAGACTCTCTGGTGAAAACCTGGAGGGCCAAGTGATAGCAAGAAGGGTACTAAGCCTTGCCAAGAGAACAAGCTAGCCACTATTCAACACAGTCTCTGGCTGGTTAATGGAAGCAGTTGCCAATCTGTAAGTGTAGCAAATGGAAGGCCAACTCCTCTCTAGAAGATCCCCTTGCCATCCATTTTTTTCATAAATGATTTCATATTTAATCAGGAATTACCTCATAATGCAGACAACATATATAAATTCTAAGATAAATACGAAAGCATAGATGCCAATCTATAAAGTTTCCAGATATTGCACTTAATCATAAAGCAGTCTAATTATGATTAAGATATTTACAACTATAGGGAAAAAAACATTGAAGACAAAGATGAAATGTGGAGAATTTAACTAGATATTTGTAGTCTTCTAAATAATCAAATGGGGATTCCAGAATGGAAATATGTTCCAATGTTCTAAAATTAATATAACTCAGCATATCAACAGACTAACAAGAAAAAATAAAGATCACCTCAAAAGATGCAGAAAAAAGCATTTGGTCTTAGAGTATCTACTGATAAAAATTCTTAGCAACCTAAGAATAAAGCTGATCGAGGGAATCTACCCAAACTTACAGCTAACATTATGTATGAGTGTAATGAGATAATGATGACTCCTCTCAACACTCCTATAAAGCATTATGCTGGAAGTCTTATGCAATGCAATAAGCCATGAAAAACAAACAGCATGAAGACAGATTAGGAAAACAACAAAAGTTTCTCCACTCTCATAATGCCATACCTATAAAAAAATTCTAAAGAATCTACACAAAAACATACTAGAACTAATAAATGATTGTGCATGGTAACAGGATACAAATTAATTATTCAAAAGTCATTTTTATATCTGTATATTAGCAGTGAACAAATAGAAACTGAATTATTAAAAGCAGCATTAACAATAGCTCCAAAAAGATCACAAAATACTTACATGAAATGTAATAAAATGCATGCAAGATTTGTATGATAAAACTACAAAACACTTGTGACAAACACCTTTGAAAAAATTAACTGAAGATCTAGGTAAGTGGAGAAATATACTTTGTTCCTGAATTGAGAGGCTCGAGATTATTCAGACGTAATTCTTTCCAACCTAATTTATAGATTTTAATGAGATCCAAATCAAACCCCATCCCAAATTTTTATATTAAAAAAGTAAATACTTCTGAGTTTTATATGGGAAGGCAATTGGCTAAGATAGCAAAAACGATCTTGAAAAAGAAGGTGAGATTTGAAGGACTCACTATTCCTAATTTTAAGACTTAGTGTAAAGTGACAGGGATTACTATATTGCAGTACATTAATATATAAAATTAATTAATATAGAAGACCAAAAATTCATAAAACTCTGTAAAGATACTTTACATGAGAATGGTGAGCTATTATAATCAGTAAAGAAAGATATAAAAACTTTAATCACTAGAAACCCTGAAAATATTAATGTGTATATTTCTTGGATATAATACCAAAATCTTGGCATACGCACCACAAAAAATAATAGATTTACAATTCATCAAAATTAAGAATTTCTATTGTTTGATGGGGCGCCTGGGTGGCTTAGTCAGTTAAGCGTCCAACTTTTGCTTAGGTCATGATCTCGCGCTTCGTGGGTTCGAGCCCCGCATCAGGCTCTGTGCTGACTGCCAGCTCAGAGCCTGGAGCCTGTTTCAGAGTCTGTGACTCCCTCTCTCTCTGACCTTCCCCTGCTCACACTGTCTCTCTCTCTCCTAGAAATAAATAAAACATAAAAATTTAAAAAAAAGAATTTCTATTGTTTGAAAGACACCATTCTTATCACATGACCCAGCAATCTATTTAGTATTTACTCAAGTGAATTAAAAATGATTGTTCATACAAAAAACAAGTATGTGAATGTTTATGGATACTTTATTCATTATTAGAATGGGTAATGAGAGTGCATGGAAGAAATGTGCATGGAAAAGGATGGAATCTATTGTATGTAAATTGTCTTAATTTATAAAATAAAATAAATGAACCACTATATACCATTTTTATAGAAAAATGACAATATTAACAAATGCAATTAAAGCATTTGATACAATTCAACTTCTGTGAAAGGATAAAAAATAACAAACCTGTTAACACACTATTATTAGAACATCCACATTGGCATTTAACAAACATCTGACCTAATGATGAGCTATTAAAATCAATGAGAAAGAAATTAAAAGTAAAATTACCAGAAAAGTAGAAATAAATCTGTTACAATTTGCTCTTAATATGCTCTGTACATAGAAGATTTAAAGAAACTATGACATTTAACAAGTAAATTACAAAGATTTAAGCTTACAGTGTAAGTACAAAGAATTAATATTTTACATCATCAAAGAATCTCAAATATTTGCCAATGAACCTAAAAGATTATGAAACTGTACACTAGACAATTCAAATTGCTATCAAAGATTTTAAATATCTGTATAATTGGAGAAATATAGCATGTTTAGGTAATGGAATACTCAATTTTGCTAAGAAGTCAGATCTCAACTCATTGAGCTACACATCCAACGCACTGCCACTAAAAAGAAAAAGAATCACAGCTTTTCTTTTTCTTTTCTTTTTTTTTTTGCATATGAAAATTGAATGGGTATCTGCAAGGCCCAGATATCCAAGAAATCTTAAAGAAGAATAAACCTGAAAGAATGACATACAGGATATAATCTTTATTTTAAGTGATGTCAATTAGAGCAGCAAAAACATAGCAAAGTGATCAATTTAATAGAATAAACTCTATAGACACTGCTCCATACGTATATAATAAACTGAAGTGCAGGAAAGAATGAATGGCAATTTTTATAAAATGGTGCTGCGAAAATTGAATTTCTACCTCGACTGCACATCTTACATAAAAGTCTATTTCCGGTGGATAATAAACATAAATGTGCAAGGTGAAACAATAAAGCTTTTAGACTAAAACATAAGAAAATATTTTTATGGCCTCAGGTTATCAAAGTCTTGCAAAGAACATGAAATGCTAACAGAAAAAAAGAGTAAGAGATCAATGGAAGCTTATTAAAACTAAGAACATCAAAAGACAGCATTTTAAAAAACTTGGAAAGTATACCACGGATTGGAGGAATACATTTGTATATCACATATTTGTGATATTTGTGATATTTGTATATCATATTTTTGGATGCTACTAGAACAGGCAATAGGCAGTTATAAATGGATACATTTCACGCTGGGGGAAAAGATAATTTAAGGAAGTGAGCAGTTTCTGAGCAGGAATGTGGTACAGTAGTAAGAATGGAAGAATAATACAATAAAATTCCACACTATATTAAGATAGAAAAAGTAGTGAAGAAAATATCATACCTGCACATAATGCATATATAACACAGGAGAAAACCTGTATAAAATTCCATGTATTTAAACCAATTTAATTGGTATTTAAAATGCAGACTAATAGATAACTTGGGAATAATTTAATAGGTAATTCATAAAATAGGGTATATAAACAGCTAATGGATACATTAAAAAGGAGGTTCACAAATAATCACCAAAAGGAAATTCAAATCAAAATAAGGTACTTTAAATTCCAGCTAGGATGAAATCAGTGAAATAGCTTTGCCTTCCCACTTTAACAGACTAGGAAGCCTGAAAAAATATATGAAATTACTATTTCCAACTATTGGACAACATGTAGCACAAGGATATGCTTTCTGGAAGGAGGATAGTGAAAGTGCACACTAAGATCTTCCCAGTTTTCTGTTGGAAGGTGATCTCCAGGCCACAGCACAGAGCAGGGGATACCCAAACAAGACCCAACATAAAGACACCCAAGAGAAGGTGAAGGAGCTGCAATTTGTGGGCAGAATACCAGAAAGAAAGAAACTCCACAGAGAAAGAGCTCCAGAAATCTCTATAAGCCTCCCTTATCTCTGTACCTGAACACTAAATTTTGTATGGTTAGTGTGAAACTGAAGGAGGCTGAACTATTCCGAGACCTCACAAGAGCTCAGGGAAGATACTAACCAGACAAATTGGAGAGAGCTCATTGAACACGTGGGGCATTCAGGACAGATCACATAAATGCCATAGCTTACTCATGGGCAAACCCAGCCTCGGAGCAGTAGCTCAACTTTGTCACTACTGACATATTGGCCTAGATAATTCCTTGTTACTGTGGGCTTCCAGTGTACTGCATGGTGTTTAATACCATCACTATTCTCTACCACTAGACACCTGTAACAGTCCTCAACTGTCACAACCAGCAATGTCTCCAGACATTTTGAAATGTACCTTGTAAAGCAGGGTCACACCTGGGTGAGAACCATTGCCCTAACGGCTAGCTTAGACCTGGGGCACCTAGGTGGCACAGTCGGTTAAGCATCTGACTCTTGATCTCGTCCCAGGTCATGATCTCACAGTGGTGAATTCAAGCCCCACCTCAGGTTCTATGCTGATTGCACGGAGCCTACTTGGGATTCTGTCTCTTTCTCTTTGTCCCTCCCCTACTTGTCTCTCTGAAAATGAATAAACACAAATTTTTTAAAAAGTTAGCTTAGACCTAAAAAATAAAACTTGAAACTATGCCTCAAAAAGATCAAGTTCAGGGCACCTGGGTGGCTGAGTCCTGTCAAGCATCGCTTGATTTTCAGCTCAGGTCAAGATCTCGCAGTTAAGGAGATCTAGCCCCGTGTGGGACTCTGTGCTGACAGCTTGGAACCTGCTTGTGATTTTCTTTCTCTCCCTCTCTCTCCACCCCTCTTCCACTCACTCGCATATTCTCTCTCTCAAAATAAATAAATAAATATTAACCAAAAAAAGGGGGCGCCTGGGTGGCTCAGTGGTTTAAACATCCCACTTCTGCTCAGGTCTTGATCTTGTGGTTCAGGAGTTCAAGCACCCTATCTGGCTCTCTGCTGTCAACACAGAGCCTGCTTCGGGTCCTCCATTTCCCTCTCTCTCTGTCCCTCCCCTGCTTGTGTTTGTGTGTGTGCGCATTGCTCTCTCTCTCTCTCAAAAATAAACATTAAAAAAAAAAAGACTAAGCATTTTCTAAAGAAACTGCTTGCCACTAAAGCAAAATTAAAATTAAAAGAAGATAATAAAGTACATTAAGCAATAATATAACATTCATGGGGTCTAGCATTCTGTCAAAAATTACCAAAAAAAAAAAAATGTGAAGAAGGAAATTTTGACCAATTACCACAGGAAAAATGAGTCAAGAGAAAGCAAGAAATCAAAGCTACCTTTAAGAAATCAACTGTGATGCTTTTTAGGGGCTCTTGGGTGGCTCAGTCGGTTAAGCATCCAACTGTGACTCAGGTCATGATTTGCTGTTCCTGAGTTCGAACCTCGTGTCAGGCTCTGTGCTGCCATAGCAGATCCTGGAGCCTGTTTTAGGTCCTGTCTCTCCCTCTCTCTCTTTCTGTCCCTTCCTTGCTCACACACTGTCTCTCTATCAAAAATAAACTTTAAAAACATTTTTTAAAAAAGAAATCAATTGTTATGCCTTTAAAACTTTTTGTTAAACTCTATATAACATAAAAATTACCACTCTAATGATTTTTTAGGTGTTCACTTCAGTGGAACGAAGTACATGCACATCGTTGTACAACCAGCACCATCATCCATCTCCAGAACTTTCCATCTTCCCAAACTGAAACTGTGCCCATAAACCCTCACTCCCATCTCACCCCTCAGCCCGACAACGACCATCCTCCTTTCTGCCTGTGAATCAGACTATTCTAGCTAGATACATCCTATTAGTGAAATCCACACTATTTGTTATTTTCTAACTGGTTTATTAAAAAAGCTTCTAATTACATAGATCAAAAACTGACAGAACTGAAAGAAGACATGGATGAATCCAGTTACAGGTAGAAATTTCAAACTGCTATCTCAGTAACTGACAAAGTAAAAATCAAATCACTGGAATATATATAAAACCTGTACACAGCTGTCACACTTAACTGACATTTTTTTAAAGAAAAAACTTGATTCCAAATTCTTCAGAAATTTCTTTTCAACACCTTTTTTTTCAAAACATATGGAACATTCATCATAAAGTCCATATGCTAGCCCAAAGAAAATACTTCTCAAAACAGAATACAGATTATACAAAGGATATATATTCTGTCCTTTAATATGGTTATTCTGACCTGCAGTGGAATTACGTTAAATTAGTAACACAAATATATTTGCAAACACATGGAAATTAAACAATATATTTCTACATATCACATTACAAAGTATATGAGAGTATATTTTTGACACAATTAAATTATAGTATCATTATTTATGGGGCTCAGCTAAGGCAGTGCTTAGAAATAAATTGATAAATTTCAATAATTTATCAATTATTATCTAATATTATCCATTATCTAACATTAATGTCTAATGTTATCATTGAAATCAATTCAATTATAATATTAGAAAAGAGAAAAATATTTCACATCAAATTTAATTTTCCTAAATAGAAAATGCCTAAAATTTTTAGGAAAGGTAAACTTGAAACACATGAAATAGAAAATGGAAAAAAAATGGGATATGTCAATGACACCAAAGATGACTTTTTGAAAAAGATAATTGAATTGATGAACGTCTATCCAGACTGATGAAAGACAGAAAGATAGAGAAGAAAGGAAGAAAAGATAGACACTATTAGTTCATTAACAATATCAGGAATAAAAGAGATATCATTACACATCCAATGGACATGAAAAGAATAGGAAAATATTATGAATTTTTCTAAAAATATTTGACAACTAAGACAAATGGAAAAGTCCTCAACAGACACAAAATACCAAGACTGAATCAAGAAGGAAATGGGAAAATTTAATGACCACCTATCTATTAAATAAAACTTTCTCAAAAAAAAAGTATTGGCACCAGAATGTCTATTTTTGGAGAATTTAATTGAACATTTAAGGAAAAAATAATCAATCCCCATAGGTGCTTTCATACAATAGGAGACAGAGAACATGCGATGGAAAATTGGATAAGGAAATTATAAGGAAAAAAACCTAACTCCTGACTAAGTCTCCTCTTGTATGTATAGGCAACAATCTTTTAAAAAATGATAGCAAAGCAAATACTTTATAAAAGTTAATACACAGTAGCCAAGTGGCATTTAGCGCAGTAAAGCAATCAATGTAATTCACCATATAAACAAATAGAGGAGAAAAAATTCATGACTGTGTTAATAAATACAAAAAATCATTTTATAAAATTTAATACCCATTTGTGATAAAGAGTTTGAATGAATAAAAATAACCTACAAAATCCTATAGCTAACTTAATAGGTGAAAAAAAAATGAGTGTTTATTCCATACAATTGGGAACATGGCAAGATTGTCCACTCTCAGTACATCTATATAATATTATCCTGAAAGCCTTAGATAATGTAATAAGGTAAGGAAAATTAATAGAAGAAAAATGGAGTGGAAAGGAAGACATACAACCATCTGTACTTGTAAGCAACATGGTCAAATAGGTGTACCTCCTAATATATTTAGATAAAATCTAGTAGAATTCATTATTTAATATAGCATGGTCTTGGAACATAAGGTCAATATCCAAAATTAAATATATTTCTTTATGCCACTAACAAAGTATAGTGACAAAAATGTGTAAAATTCAAAACTATGAAAAAAGATAAAATTTAGTAACATTTCTGGAAGACCTATATCAGAAAAGCATAAACATAAAAGTAAATTTTATTTTTCTAAATATTTGTTTATTTAGAGAAAGAGAGAGAGTATGAGAAGGGAAGGGGCAGAGAGAATTCCAAGCAGGCTCTGTACTGTCTGTGTAGAGCCCAGTATGGGGCTCAATCTCATGAACCTTGAGATCATCACCTGAACTGAGCTGAAATCAAGTCAGAAGCTTAACCTACTGAGCCACCCAGGTGCCCCAAAAATAAATTTTAAAGGAATTAAATAAATGGAATAATTTAATTAACTTATAAGGCTGAAAAACTCAATTTTTGTAAATGCCATTTTTCTCCAAATCATTTAATGGAATGCTGCATTTCAAACAACAATAGTTTTGTCTTGTTTCATTTTGTTTTGTTTCAGTTGTAACGTGAATTTTAATTTTATATGGAATTGCAAAGCATTTATAATGGACAAATTTAAAAGAAAATTAAAGGACTCATATCTGACCAATGCAGTAACCAGTGCAGGGTGTAAAGATATGTATATCAGTACAAAAGAATAGGGATCCCAGAAATAGATTCATACAATATACACATTCATTTATGTTTTTTTAAACTAGAAATGTGGGGCGTCTGGGTGGCTTAGTCGGTTAAGCATCCGACTTTCGCTTAGGTCATGATCTCGCGGTTCGTGGGTTCGGGCCCCGCGTCGGGCTCTGTGCTGACTGCCAGCTCAGAGCCTGGAGCCTGTTTCAGTCTGTGACTCCCTCTCTCTCTGACCCTCCCCTGTTCACGCTGTCTCTCTCTGTCTCTCCTAGAAATAAATAAAACATTTAAAAAAATAAATAAATAAACTAGAAATGTGCTTTATTTTGGAATTTTCAGATTGCACTATCTGGGTATTTTTTATTTTAAACTTTTATTATAATGAGTTTTAAAAATGTTTTTAGTTTATTTAGTTTTGAGAGAGAGAGAGACAGAGCGTGAGCAGGGGAGGGGCAGGAAGAGACAGACATACAGAATCCGAAGCAGGCTCCAGGCTCCGAGCTGTCAGCACAGAGCCCGAGGCAGGGCTTGAACTCACAAACCCTGTGAGATCACTACCTGAGCCAAAGTTGACACTTAACTGATTGAGCTACCAAGGAGTGCCAATTTTTATTATTATTTTAATTATGTTCATTTAATTTTTAATCAAAGTGCCTGAGCAACTAATTAAGGAAATGAATAACAGTTCCACACAAAAAGGTGCTAAAACCATTTGATATTTAAAAAATGAAACCGGAAACAAAACATTGAAATGCATCACAGATTTAAGACAGCTAAAACTATACAGTTTCTAGGAGAAAAATAGAAGAAACATCCTCACAACTTGAAGGTAGGTGAAGATTTCTTAAACAAACACAAAATTCACATTCAAAAATTCATTGACAATTGAGAACATAAGCACAATGTAGTATATCTTTATAATTCACTGCTACTCAGGAAAACACATTAATGAACTATTGATGCACACAAGAAGAATGGATATGAGAAAATTGATGAAGAAAGGGTATAAAAAGTTGTGTATTTCATGATTTTATTTTATATACAACTTCAGTAAAGACAAAGCTTATCTGTAGTCATAGAAAATGACGTAGTGACCTGTGCTAAAGAAGAAGAGGTGATTCCTAAGGGCATTTGGGAATTTGGGGGATTATGGAAATGTCCTATGTCTTGATTATGGTTGTAGTCACATGTGTAAATACATTTATTTAAACTAATCAAACCCTGTACTTAAAATGGATACAATTTATTTTATGTTAACACTACTTTAAGTTAATTCAAAATAGGCTATTATTAACAAGGTATCAGAAAGTTTAGATTTATGAAAAATAGCACTCTCAAATTACTGGCAAGAGTGTAAATTGGTACTTGGGAAATGTTTCATAGTATTTGTTCAACCTATATATACATAGACCCAAACCCCCATACTTCTATTTCTAGGTAGATACTCCACAAAAACATTTATAAATGTTCATGTAGAGTTGCTTATAAAAAGCCTCATAGCAGCAACATTTGAAAGTACTCAAATACCTATCAAGAGTAAAATAATAAAGGGAACCTGGGTGGCTCAGACAGTTAAGTGTGCAACTCTTTTTTTTTTTTTTTAATTTTTTTTTAATGTTTTATTTATTTCTAGGAGAGAGAGAGAGAGAGACAGCGTGAGCAGGGGAGGGTCAGAGAGAGAGGGAGTCACAGACTGAAACAGGCTCCAGGCTCTGAGCTGGCAGTCAGCACAGAGCCCGACGCGGGGCTCGAACCCACGAACCGTGAGATCATGACCTAAGCGAAAGTCGGATGCTTAACCGACTAAGCCTCACGGGCGCCCCGCAACTCTTGATTTCCACTCAGGTCATGATCTCATGGTTCATGGGTTCGAGCTCCGCAACCAGCTCTAGGCTGGCAGTACAGAGCCTGCTTGGGATTCTCTGTCTGCCTATCCCCTACTCGCTCTCTATCCCTTTCTTTCTCAAAGTAAATAAACAAACATTTTGTTAAAAAAAAAAAAAAGTAAAATAGGGGTGCCCAGGTGGCTCAGTCGGTTAAGTGTCCGACTTCCGCTCAGGTCATGATCTCACGGTTTGTGGGTTCAAGCCCTGCGTCGGGCTCTGTGGTGACGGCTAGCTCAGAGCCTAGAGCCTGCTTCAGATTCTGTGTCTCCCTCTCTCTGCCCCTCCCCTGCTCGGTCTCTGTCTCTGTCTCTCAAAATAAAATGAAGAAATTTAAAAAAGAGTAAAAAAAGTAAAAATAATAAATAGTAATGTATTCACTAAATCGTATCTGTACAGTTGTTTTTCTAGGGTTGCCATAACAAAGTACCATAGACCAGATGGCTTAGATGTCATAAATTTATTTTTAGCAGGGTTGATTTCTTCTGTGGTCTCTCTCCTTCGCCAGTCATGCTGTCTTCTCCCTGTGACTTTGCATGGTCTTTCTTGTGTGCATGTCTATGTCCTAATCTCTTAAAAAGGAGCCAGTCATATTGGATGGGACTCACCTTAATGACCTCAGTTTAACTTAATTATCTTTTTAAAGATCCTGTCTCCAAATAAGTCACATTCTGAGGTACTCAACATATGAATAGAGGATGGGGCACAATTCAGTCCACAACAACGATGTAGATGTGTTTTGAGGGGTGGAAAATTTTTCAGCCTACCACAACATCCATCATATGTAACAAGTTAATCACTTTCCTGTGCATCTGGAATGAAACTAGCTATATACTTTTCTTAGGAGAATCAAGGAAATGGGCTTTCAAATCACTGGTAAAAATGGTTAAAAGGTACACACTTCCAGTTATAAAATAACATGTCCTGGGGATGTAATGTACAGTATGGGGACAATAGTTAATATTGTACTATATTAAGGTTCTATGTGAAGATCGCTGAGAGTAGCTCTCAGAAGTCTCATCACAAGAAACAGAACTGTAATAATATGTGGTGATGAACGACAAATCATCTTCTGTGTTCTGTAGTTCAAATGAGGAAAACAGGTTTGATCCAAAACTAAGATGCATAAAGAAAAAGTGTCATAGATATTATGGCAAAACTCATAAGAGTAAAAACACATGAGGAAACTGAGGCACAAAGAAGAGAAACTACTTATTGAAGGAAATAGAACTATTGAATGGCAGAATTCAAATCCAGGAAGTTTGGCTTTTAATCACCCTGCACTACTGACATCTGCACATACCTAAAACCACAAAAGATGAATTTGCCTTATGTAATTGCCTGGGAGTATATTTGATCAAGACTATATTTCCCAAGTAATTCCTGTTTAACTTTAAGCTAATGGTTCTATCTGTGTTGACTATATTTGCAAAACACAATAAGGCTGCATTCTCTTCTGGGGTATCCTGAGAACAAAGTACCATTTTAATATTTTCTAAGCAGTTGCCTACGTTATTTGATTGGACTCATCCTTTATTAAACATGACTTAAAGTAAGTCAGTATTTGGTTGGGGCTTTGAATTACTTATTTCTTTTACAAAGATTTTATCTTCCTAGTGTTAGTATATGGGAAAAGGATTTTACTATAATGGTAGTTTATTGCTAATTATTTAAACTTCAGTTGAGTTTAAATAACAGGAAACTTAATTTTTTGCTTTAGATAGTATAACTGATGAGCGGTATTACTTTATTCTGAGGTTGGTATGATGGCATAGCTAACTCCTATGGTTTGGTTAGGAACAAACCACCAAATGTATCTGTACAAAGGAATGTAATGTTTAAAGCAAAAGGACCATTTTTTAAGATTCTAAGATTCAAAATAAGCCCCACAGAGGTCGATTCAGACCAACTCTGCTTCACCAAAATCTGAAACAAAAATAAAATTACCACTCTCATTCAATGGAAATTGTAGACCAAAACATAAACCAGATAACTTTTTGGTAGTATGAGTAATATTGTAATACTTTGGGGGTTATTTAAATAGCTAATCTTTTTTATCCTCTGACTTACTCTTTATATCTATTTTAACAATTTCAAATGTGTGGTAACCAAAACCTTCAAGATTTAGCTACTGTAGCTTTAATTCAGTTTTAAGTATACTTATTTGTGCCAATGTAATGCATAATTTTTGCAATTAGAATTTGAGTAGGGTTAATTTTTATTCTTAGTGGCTTTTTATTGCTTTGTTATGTCTAGACATACCACATACATCTTCTGCGATAAACATTTGAGTTTGACTTCTTAATGGTACTGAGATGTTTACCTCTTTTACAACGTCTTAGGAAGTCATCCATCATAATAACATAAAGTAAAATTTTCAGTCCTGGTACTACTTCTGGTGACAAATTATGAAAACAAGATTAACCTAAGAAGTCCATTGGTGGCAAAGGAGGCAAGACTGTTTTCTGTTCAGAAACTAGTCTGGCAAAATTTAATTGTACTGAAATCTTTTCTGCATTGACATCTTATAGAAATTTCTTGTCTTAAAGCTATACAAATAAAAGAAAATATAGTGATTTCTCAACCTCTATTTTTCCAATAGGTTTGTTTGTTTCAAAGGCTAGATGAAGAACATGAAGGATAGTCATATACCGCTAATTTAATATAACTCCTGAAGCCTTAATGGGAACTTGAATTAAATCTTAGCATTTTTGGGGGCGCCTGGGTGGCTCAGTTGGTTAAGTGTCCTATTTTTGGCTCAGGTCCTGATCTTGTGGTTCTGAGTTCGAGCCTCATGTCGGACTCTGTACTGACAGCTCCGAATCTGGAGTGAGCGTGCTTCTACTTCTGTGTCTCCCAAGCTCTCTGCACCTCCCCCATCCACACTCTACCTCTCGATATCTCTCAAGATAAAAAGCAAACATTTTGGCTTTTTTTATTTTATTTAAAATGTTATGCTAAGATTATGGAATTAACTTTTAAGTTATTCATAATAATCTCAAATTACTTGGCAAATGTAAGATTGTTTGAAGGCTTTGTTTTTAATCTGGAGATATTTCTGTAACTTTCTGGTTAGAAAAGTACACTCTGCACTTGTCCACACTAAGACTGAATATTCTCCAGAGAGAGAAGTAAAGAAGCCACCTACTGCTCACATAAGAGTAGGGCTATCTCCTACTCCAGTGAATTTGCTTTAAAAACAAAAATCAGTTATTGAAGCAGCTTCCAAAGACTAGATTTTTTACTTGCCTATAAATCTCACAATTCTACTTCCAAAAAATATTCCATTATTTTAAATACCAATATTTGCATTTTAAAAGGAGTATTTATTGGTTTGGCAATGGGAGGGGGTGATAGCATGAAATGGATTGGAAAGCTGATAGGAGAGGGGACATAAAACAGAGTAGAAGGCTTCTGGATGCTTCAACATGAAATACAGTTTCTGGTTTCATAAGTTCCTCATTAAAAGAAAAACATAACAGTAAGAATGAAATAGCCTGGATTGATTTTTTTTTGGGGGGGCATAGTGCTCACTCATAAAAGATAGAAAGTTTTTTTTTGAAATAAGATGATATTAAGAAACTCTTACCATCTGAGCTACTTTGCTACCTGATCAATTTGATCCACACACAGGCATTGGAAAGCATGGGTTGAGCAGAAAAACATGAGGTTACAAACTGTGTGATATTAGGTAGAATTGGTAACTAGAACAAGAACAGATGTTGAAGCAATGGTACAAGAGAATTTTAAAATTACAGTCATGTCTAGCACATCACACAAATAGCAGGTGCATTTTATTCTTGGTATTTGCGTACTGGTTTTCCATGAGAAACTTCCTGAAAGTTTTTTTAAAGGACTGTATTGAAGTGGAGCATATAAAGTGTGTAAATGAGTAACTTGTTTATTGAAAGGCCTTAACTGGCATCTGGGCATTGCACATAGTTATCAACAAACATGCTTTCATCTTTCTCTATGTGAGATTTTATGCCAGACTTTGTGAGAGACTCAAAGATAAATGACATTTGGCCTCTTCTCTTGCTGAAGCTGCACTCTGCTTTGGGCCATGAGTCATACTAAGATGCAAAAAAGAAGTACCACATCTCCTATGGGATGTCAGAAATAAGATTGATCTCAGTGACCTCAGCTAGTGAGGAAAGGCTTTGTGGAAGAAATCAGACTTGACCTAGATCACAAAAAAATGAGCTATAAATAATAATAATAATAACTCATAAGCTGTATAATGTGTTATTGGGTTGAAAGCACTTTACTTAGGCATTACCTCATTTATCGCTCACAACTGAAGGAACATGAGCAAGCAAATTTGTCAGGGCAGGAAGCAGTTGCTGTTAGGAGAACAATGGAATGCTAACAGAAGAAGGGAAAGCTGGGGTCTGATAGAAAATCTGGGCCTGGAATCCCAGAAGCTGTAAGTTTCTAGTGTGTGTTTTAAGATTTGAAAAAATTTTTTGTGAACTGTGTCTGTGTATGATTTGAGAAAGGGGTTGAGTTTTTACCCTAGGTTAAGTGAATTATTCAGGTGCTCTTTAAAGCCCAGGAAAATATAGACCATTGAGTGTATCCTTGCACAACTGCCTGTTCTGGAAAGGCAGCTAGTTTTCTCGTAACTGGCCAATCCAAGCTGGAAATAGTGCTTCACCCATATAATTTGACAGTTATTACAAATTCTTCCTCAAGTCATGTATGTATGAGGTGTTTAGCTGCAGAAAAAAAATGATCAAAAATCCTCTTGGGCTAACCAAGTATGTGCACAATAAAGAAATATGCCGGTACAAGAAAGGTCTAGAAAATTAAAGTAGTTCCATCAACTGAGAAAACTGCAGATTTATTCATTCTTCTTCAGAACTCATTTTACTCCAAAAATATATACTGAAAAATCTGCCAGTGGAGTTAGCAAAGTCAATGAGAAATTAATGAAATGACCTCCACTCAGATAAAATGAAGAAAAATAAATGGTGCCTGTTAAGAGCCATAGATAATTGTCTGAACTTTTCCATACTTGACAAGTATATATGCTCCATAATAACAATGCCTAGTGATGTAAGGGAAAGCTTCTGTCTTCCATGAGACCCAGTGAGTCTATGCCTTTCTTACACTACAATTTTTAATTTTCTTTCCTATGAGAAATCACTTTACATGGAATAAATGATAAATACTATTTTGGGCTTATAGGATATAATACCTTTCAGAGTCTATAAGACATCAACCCTAATCTTCATGTTGTAAATGCTAATTGCATCTTCTAAACAATAACCATGTACTATCAATATAATTTATCATACATACATACATACATTCATGAAAGATTAAAGTAGATGAAACTTAGTTATAGGAAACTTTATGAAAACCCATGGGGGAAAAAAAGTTGCTTTCACATAATTGAAAACTTCTGCATGGGTTCCAAGCTAAAGCTTGAAAAAAAGGGTAATCTTAAGTAAATATATCCATACATTTTATTGGGGAAAGGAGAATCAAAATATATTAAGTATATAATGTGTTTCACCTTATAAAAACAGTTTTTGTAAGCACTTTAGGAGCTTTATCTAATAGCCCATTCTTTTGGAAAACATATTTTCGTATTCCTATTGTAAAGATGGGAAATTTAAAATTCAGAGAGATTCAAGGACTTACTTAAGTTCATGCATCCAATTAGTGATGCCGAATCAGCATTCTTTTTGGACATCAAGTTGCTTTCTTGTTATTATTTTATAGTCCTCTTTAGTCCTACCATCATCAGACAACCAGGGTCTTCAGGCTTTTCCCATGATCCCCCATTTTTAAAACTTATATGGAGAAAAGTTCTGTTAAGGTTTATTTCAGTAAGTGGTCAACAGCTGCCAACTCATAATCATATCTGGCCTTATAGGAAAATGGAAACTTTAACAGCTGGTCCAAGAAAATAAATAGCTATTAGAGAAATAAGTATCATCTGATTGAACTTGAGACATTGGCAATATGTCATCAACTAGGTTAATCTGATTTGTGAATAAGTATTGTGGATAACTCCTCAAGCTATATTGAATAAGTTGTTTCACTTATTAAAGAATAGAAGTGTGATTTGCCTCCTATGTGTGACCATGAGGCTGGAGGGCTCTTTTTCAGAAAATAATAATAATAATAATGGGATGCTTTTTGCAGCGTTTTACAATTTACTAAGTTCTTTCAAGACATTTTAAGATTTAAAAATCAGTAGAGTCAGTAGAGTAGTGTTTTTATTTTTTCCCCCATTTGAAAGAAAACAAGCAAACAACCAAAGCTCAGATGATGGAGGAACTGGCTCAGGTGCCCCAGTGGTGAGCAATACAGCCAGACCTTACCATTCCATTTTTGGTTCTTTCTGACTAGGGTACTTCTTAACCCTACCCGTCTTCCTTCCACAACTGATAAAAAAAATACAGAAAATATTGCCTGTGCTTCCCTTGCTTTTGACTTTGGAACCATCACTACATTCATTCTTTTCTTTTTCATGGTTATAAGGAATTGTTCTGATTTAATTTCTACCTAAGATGGCAAAGAGATCATTGTAAAATGCAATCAAGATTATTATATCTGGGTTATGGAGTACAGTCATTATTGTCTTTGACTTCTGTTGAATGGCCAGTGACAGGAGGATTGAATCAAAGTTAAATAATTTAGCTTAGGTGTATATGTAAAATTCCAGACTAAAACTCTAGGGAGACACAAGAGTTAAATTTTCAACAAAATTATAATATATTTTCTAGGTTTCATAATAGGGTTGTCTATAAAGTAAATGATATTCCTGAGTCATTTTGCCATCTTTGATAATAGGGTCAATAATAATTTAGGATATGGAATTTAGAATATTTTTAAAATCTTACTTTCTGTGCATAGCACTTGAGTCAGTGTTTTATTATCAATGGTAATACGGTTTTATTTTTAAAGATTTTACTTTTGAAGATATTATTGATAGATGGACATATCTTCATTTCTTATGTGAATGACTAAAGTGGAACCACTTGTTTTATGAGGTAAAATGAGGCTATTTTGTGCATACGGTGCTGCAACAGGCTGATGGCTTCTTTCTCTACCTATTTTAACCCATTTTAATCACTACCTTGACTGCAGAGTCATTAAAGGCTGCTAACTGCACTTCCCATGGTAACATTTCCCTAATTCAATAGCAGAATGTGTAGGGTTGGTTTGTGAAAAAGTAAAGGTATTACAGACTGAAATGGAAAAAGATTAACTTTCATATTAAATAAAAGAGAAAGCTCAATGACTCTGGGAAAGGTAAAGAAACTAAGAAAAATGAAGCCCAATTTATAGATTTGTTCTAACATGGACTTTTCCACAATCTTTTTCTATAGAAATATTTCAAAGAAAGGATTGAAAGATTCACCTGTCCCAAAGAGTAATGTGTGTTGAACGTTAAGTTCAGTAAAGCAGATCACTATTGTCAGTCATCTATAACTACAACTTATAGTAGATTCTTAGTTATTTTGAGATTTCATTTGTTCTATATCATGTCATTAATAATTTGATTTTTTTATGATTATGAAAATAAATACTCATTTTTTTAAATTACAAAATAAGAAAAACAAAGTGAATTCACTATCACACTGTTAACATGTAACTATTTGNTCAGGCCTATGAAGACTATTTTATTACTTAAAATTACGTTATTTAATATTTTAACAGAACATTTTTCAAAGTTTGAATCTTGTTTTCCTTTATCATAATTTAATCATATTTTTGAAATTTATTTTTATTTTATACTATTTTTTAAATGATAAATATGCAATCACTGTGGAAATCATTCAAATATAGCAGAAAATAACACATGCATATTTTTAACCCAGTAAGTAAAACTGTTAACAATGCGTATACAGAGTGTGTGTGTGTGTGCGCGCGCGCGTGCACGTGCAAGCGTGCATGTGAGATAGGATGTTAAAATGCTAATTTTATTTAAGGAGCCAAGACATGAGTCAACATTCCTAAGTGAGGTGAATGATTGTGATGCTGGATTTACAGAGAAGATGTTCAAAGACCAGTTATGTGTCTCTTACTTCTCACATCAAAAGTAAATAAAGCACAGATGTTGAGATTACTAGATTCTTAAATTATTAAGGATACTATATTTTTTATTGACATATATTTAGCACACAATGTTGTATTAGTTTCTGGTATACAACATATTGATTCAACAATTTCACACATTTCTCCACACTCACCACAATAAATTGAGTCACCACCTGTCACCAAACAATGTTATTGCAATATTATTGACTGTACTCTTTGTGCTATACTTTTCATCTTCATGACTTCCTTATTTAATAACTGGAAGTCTGTACCTCTTCATCCCCTTTATCTATTTCACTCATCCTTTGACCCATCTCCCCTCTGGCAACCACCAGTTTGTTCTCGTTATTGAAGATCATGAGAGAAATCGGCTGGTATGCTCTGAGTGTTGAGACAGTTGTTTTTCTTTTCTCTCCTTCTTTTTTGACCTCGAGTCAAAAAGAGAAGTTAAGAGTTCCCTTTAGAGATCTTTGTGTGCCCTCTTTTTTTCCCCTTGGTGTCTGACTTCAGTCTAGGAAATTTAATGCAGAAAGATAGGTAGGTTATATATTGATGTTGAAACAAATGGAAAGTATTTGTCTCAGGCCTATGCTGCAAGTTTGTCAGGGCAAAGATTGTGTGAAGGTGTATCTTAGGCTGAGGGGTGTCAGACTTAGCAAATACATTTATAGATGCCAGTCAAATTTGTGTTTCAAATAAAGAGTATATGTTCACAGAGGGGGCAAGATGGCTGAAAAGTAAGGAGCTCCGTACTTGCACTCGCGACCATACATCACACAGAAAAGATCTGAAGCCATTGGAAACCTTACAAAACCTGAGAGATTGGGAGAAAAAGGACGCAGAATCCACTGAGAGAGCCTTCTAACATGAATGCGAACTGGGGAAGATAAAATTGGGCCGGGATCAGAGACTCCAGGGTGGGAGGGGATCCCCCTCTACCCTCTACGGGGAGTGAGAGGGAAAAGGAGAGAGTCTGAAACAGAAAAACCTCCGCTTGGGGGGAAACACCTCCGCTCGGGGCATAGAAAGACCTTACTTGCCAAATACCTGCACACCAGGTCCCCTCGGGCCAAATGGTCCCGGGGGGGCTGAGCGCATAGACTGCTGCTTTGTGCGGGCTCCTGGCGGCTGGACTTCAGAGTAGCGGCGCACCTGCCGCCATGGTCCTCCCGGGTGGCTGGGGCCCCTGAAAGAGCCGCGCGGACACCTGATGTCCGTGCTCCTGGCTGGCTGGGGCTCTGGAGGGAAGGCAAAGAGCTAAAAACTGGGAAATTTGCCCGCGAGTTCATGTTTTGGGTGACGAGCCATAGAGGGACCTGGTTTTCCTCACTCCAGCGGGCTCCGCGCNACCTTACTTGCCAAATACCTGCACACCAGGTCCCCTCGGGCCAACTGGTCCCGGGGGGGCTGAGCACATAGACTGCTGCTTTGTGTGGGCTCCTGGCGGCTGGACTTCAGAGTAGCGGCGCACCTGCCGCCATGGTCCTCCCGGGCGGCTGGGGCCCCTGAAAGAGCCGCGCGGACACCTGATGTCCGTGCTCCTGGCTGGCTGGGGCTCTGGAGGGAAGGCAAAGAGCTAAAAACTGGGAAATTTGCCCGCGAGTTCATGTTTTGGGTGACGAGCCATAGAGGGACCTGGTTTTCCTCACTCCAGCGGGCTCCGCGCACCCGGCAGGCAAGCCCCCGTGCATGCNCTGCTCCCTGTGTGTTTGTCTGTCTGTTTTCTTTTCCAGGGCTACTTCAAGAAACAAGCCAGAGTATACAAGGTGGAGAGTCCCAAATATCACTACGAATAAGAAAATAAAATAAACAAGGTCCCAACAAGAGAGACCAAGAGAAACTATTCAAAAAGGTCTCTGAAAGGATAGGCCCTGGAAAGTCAAAGAGTCATCTTGGAT
>NW_027527132.1:0-128 GCF_008692635.1 Crocuta crocuta
AATGGAAAATAAAAATAGGCATGAAGAATTAAAAAATGCGATACAAGAGATGCAAAATAAATTAGAGGCCTCCAATGCATGGATTGAAGAGGCGGAAAGGAGAATAAGTGATTTAGAAGACACCATTA
>NW_027527132.1:265-494 GCF_008692635.1 Crocuta crocuta
ACGAAGAGAGAGGGAAAGGTGCTGAAGGAGTCCTGGAACAAATTATAGCAGAGAACTTCCCCGACCTGGGGAAGGAAGTAAATGTGGAAATAAAAGAGGCTCAGAGGACTCCCCTCAGACGTAATGTGAATCGATCTTCTGCATGACATATCATAGCAAAAATGGCAAAATACAAGGACAAAGCGAGAATTCTGAAAGCAGCTAGGGACAAAAGGGCCCTAACATACAA
>NW_027527133.1:0-3628 GCF_008692635.1 Crocuta crocuta
CAGGTACCCTTCCTGCACCCAGACCTCGGTGAGCAGCTCCCTGGGGTCCCCGTAGAATACGTGCTCCCTGCCATCATACACCCCCAGGACCCCCAGCTCTTTCCACACCTCCTCCTCAGGGGCACGGTCGTCCTCCAGGAGGATCACTCCCAGGACCACCACCAGGAGGCTGGTCGTGGGCATGCCCTGCTTACCACGTAGCCTCCCATCACAGGTCAGGCCGAGAATGGTGTCCAGGACGTAGGAGTGCTCGCCGGGGTCCACTTCCTTCACGTCAACACCAAAGACCAGCAGCAGGTACTGGCAGGCTTGGCGGAAGATCACAGGGAACTGGTCCTGGACATCTTGGCTGACCACTGTCAGCATCTCTGCCTGCGTGGTCGGCTGCTTGGTGCGATATTTGACGAGCAGGAACGCCAGCAGGTCGGTCAACTTCATGTCGAGTGCGTCTTGGAGCAAGGGCTCGGCCACTGCTGCGTCTCCCCAGGTGCTCGACTCCTCCTCATCCGGGTTGCTGGACTCCTCATCAGACTGGCTCTCTGGAGCACCTGCCATGTCAGCAGGGGAGGGGCAGTAGCTCTGCGGGCTCTGGGGAGGACTCAGGGACCCAGCAGCCGACCCCTCCTCCACGGGGATCATTAACAGGAAAGAGCGGGAGGAGGAGAGAGAGGAGGAGGAGAGGGAGGAGGAGGGGGAGGAGGATGAGGGAGATGGGGTTTCCTCCTCATCCTCAGCCCCAGAGAGCTGTGCATCAACCAGGCCCTCGGCCTCTTCTGGGTCTTCTTCCAGCGTCCAGCCCTCCCTCTGCAGGGGCATGATGTTTGTGAGAACCTGAGGAAAGATGAGGGGGGGTCCTCAGGGGGCAGCCCAGCCCAGAGAGCCCGAGGAACCAGACCTGAGAGCAGGGACGTGTTGGGATTGGGGGCCAAGGGGCCCCTCTGGGGTGGGATGGGCAAGAACCTGGCTCCACACACACAACATGCACCTCACCTTGACAACAGGCGGGCACCAGTCTGCACGTCCTGTGCTCTGTGACCTCAGGACTCCTGCCTCAGCCCAGGGTCTCAACTCCAAAGCTGGTAGCCCCTGGAAGACAGAGGGAGGGGGCACCTCAGGTGGGGGGTGCAGGCTCTAAGCACCACCCTGGGTCCTCACCCCACACCCCCAGGGCTGCCAGGAGATTCTGGGCCACACTCTGTGCGGTGCCCCACAAATCCGGCCCTGGGCCTTCCCCTACTTGGCCCCTCTGCTGACCGCTATGGCCCCCGGCAGGCCTGGGCCCCACCCCTCTGCCGGCCTGAGGCAAAAGTCTCAGGACCAGACACACAGCCCAGAGACCGGAACACAAGGAAGCCCCTGGGCGGAGGGGGCACATCTGGACATGCCTGCCAAAGATCTATGGGGTTCGACCTGCCTCCGGAAGGATGGCCACATCCTGGCTTCCAGGATCCACCCATCTGCTGGGATGGGTGCCCCGCTCAGTCTTTGCCTGGATGCCCTGGGGGCCTGGGAAGACTCCTTTGGCGGACCTCAGGCCTCCTTCCTTAAGCCGAGGCCTCCTCTCCAAGATCCCAGAAGAAAGCATCAAGAGAAAGCAGTCAACCCACCCAGCCCGGGTCCTTCCGAGGCTGACATGAGCGGCGGGGCAGGCCTGGTCCCTAGGTAGGTTTCCTGCACTGGGAGGCCTCTCCTGCTTTCTCACCTCCACCCCGACCAGAGCGCGGCATCCTGCCTCAGCTGACCTGGGCCCAGGCCCTCACACCCAGGCCTCCCCTCGCTGACACCCCGGGACTGGAAAGGCGGAGGGGCTCAGCCCGACAGGCCCTGCCCCGGGGTCCCAGGTTCCCCCGCGGGGGCGGCTCTCCCTGTGCTGGAGTGCAAGCAAGGTGCCTCCCGCAGTGCTCCCGCAGGGATCTCCGGAGGAGCCGCAGCACCTCTGCAGGCCTCTGTCCGCCGTCCCCAGGCCCGCTGCCCCCCTCCCCCCCCAGCAAGGCCCTCTCGGCCCCGAGAAGCAGGGGCGAAGGCTGAGGACGTCACACAGGCGACAAAGTCGGGGGAGTCCCGGGGCTGATGGCGGGGGCTGCGATGGGTTCCTTGGGATCCCTCCGCCGGATCGTGTCATCCCTGTCTGGAGTCCCTGGACGGCCTGGGCCTCAGGATCTGCCGCCTGAAGGCTGCTCGTCACACACAAACAGCTCTCAGTCTGGCGGCCACCCAGATCGGAAGTTCCCACAGGCCTCAAGTCCCTCAAGTCATTGTCATCTCTCGTCCCCGACAGGAACCCCCTGGATGAATTGGGCGTCGGGCTCTGCCGCGCGAGGGTTGCTCCTCACACACAACAAGCCCTCAGTCTGGCCCGACCCGGAGTGGAAGACCCCACAGGCTTCCCGTTCGCGTCACTCCGCCCTGTGGCCTACACCCCGCCCGCCCCCCCACCCCCACCGATTCCCTTTTGGGTTCTGGGACCCTGGCCCTCCCTCTGCTCCTCACCTAGACCCCTGGCAGAGTCTGGCCCTGCCCTCTGCTGACTGGAAGCCTAGCTTCTTCCCCCAAGGCCCCACCCAGTCCCCGAGACGTGGCCGCAGAGGTCCGGACCCGCCACGGGGCATCACCGCACGCACACTGGGGCCTCCCCGGGGTAACAGCAGGCTCAGGATCCGGTGCGCTAACCAACCTCTGTTCTGGGGCCTTGGTCCCTTCCCCTCCTCCTCGTCCCTGTGTGTCCTCCCCTGGACGCCAACTCCCCGCGGATCAGGGGCCCTCCCCTGGGCGGACCCCCGAGTGGAGTCGCGTGGCTTCGCCTCACGTTGCGTCGTGACCTGGTGGGTCCTTGCTCCCAAGGTGCCGACTCTCTGAGTCCCAGACTCCCAAGTCAGGACACACAGCCCGTTCACCCTGCCCGGGACCCTCCCAGTCGCCGACTCCGTGCTGGGGTCCAGGGGCCCTTCCTCTCCCTCGTGGTGCTCACCTTGAAGCCTAGTAGGCTCGGGGGCCTTCTAGCTGCCAAAGCGAGGCTGGGCGGTGCTCCCGCTCGCGAGACGCCAAGCTCCACGCCAAAATCCCGCTCGCGAGACCCCAAAATCCCGCTCGCGAGACCCCAAGCTGCCGCTCGCGAGACGCCAAGCTCCACGTCAAAATCCCGCTCGCGAGACGCCAAAATCCCGCTCGCGAGACCCCAAGCTCCCGCTCGCGAGACGCCAAGCTCCTGCTCGCGAGACGCCAAGCTCCAGCCCTGCCAGTCTCTTGAGACCCGGATGCGGAAGTCCAGACACCCCATGGGACCTCATTCCCCAGGAGATGCTCTCCTAGGCTGCCACTAGGGGTCGCCTTCCAGGCCGGGGCCTCTGTTCTGGGGCCAGGGTCCCTCCCTCAGTGTTCCCTTAGTGGCAATCTGCACTCTGGGGGTGGTGGGTGTGGGTGCCCGCGGCTAACTGGAGCTAGTGCCCCTCAGACCGGGATCCCTTAGTCTCTAGGATGCACGGCTCTGGCCACCCGATCTAGGGGCTCCCTGGGCCTGCGCCAGGGATCGACTTCCTTGCTCTGGGCTGCGGCCTGCTCTGTCTCCTCACAGCACTGGGCCCTCCTCCCCTTTTCCCACCTGAGTGGCTGCTCCTGGGAGACAGCGGGG
>NW_027527133.1:3705-4537 GCF_008692635.1 Crocuta crocuta
CAGGGATGCCTGAGTCCAGCCTCACCCAGTGTCCCCATCCCGAGGGCCTCCCCGGACTGACTCTTATGTGGGGTCCAGGCTCCTTCCGTCCTCCCTCTGCATCCTCACCAGGAATTGCCACAGGACCTGGGCCCTGCCTTCTGCAGACCTGAGGTGTCGAGGCCCCCACCCCGTGTCTCTGAGCCCTGGCTGTGGAAGTCTGGCCTTACTTGGACCATGAGTCCTCATCCCACCCAGGGATCCTGACCTGGGATCCTGACACTCACCCCAGGTCCTCAGCTCGGTTGGACTTCCGAGGCACAGTTTAATAGATGCAGTTTTCAGCCGCCCTCTCCAAAAATCCCAGGGCTGAGTGCCTCTCCCCAGACAGGGTGGACCCCGCGGTTGTCGCTCAGGTCTTGACACCTGCTCCAGGAAGATCTTGAGACCAACTCTCTGGGGCCCTGAGTCCACTGCCCTTAGCCTCGCTGGGAGAGGGGCTCTGCCTGAGGATCCTGCTGGGGTCTCCTGGGCTGCTTGTAGGGCTGCCCTGGATTCAGAGGTGGGAGGGCCTGTCGTGCTCCCTCAGAGATCGACATGGCTGCCAGGCCTGGTCCCCTTCCCTAGGTCAGCCCAAATCGGGCCTCCCAGACCAAAGCCCCCACCTCTGTCACACCTGGGGAAGGGACGTTGGTGAAGTCACATCGGGTCCCATAGCTAGGGATCCCCAGGTGCCGGTGGAGATGGATTCCCAGGGTCGGGGGCCTTTCTGTCCTCCCAGGGATCCTCACCTTGGCTCTGGTAGTGTCAGGCCCCACCCTCTGCAGACCTGAGTCTGTGTGCCTTAGACCCA
>NW_027527133.1:4636-6460 GCF_008692635.1 Crocuta crocuta
ATGAAGGGGTCTGTAATTTTCTACATGCAAAGATCAAGGCCAACTTTCAGCTTGTAAATACTCACCTCATTCATTCTACACTGTTTAATCCCAAATCTGAGTACTATTTCTACTGAGATGTACACTACTCTCCCAGATTTGAAAGATTAAGATACCCAGTTGAGCAATCATATTCACTGAAGGCAGTGATTTCAACCTTGAAATCAGAAAACTGAAGGAAGCTACGTGGACACTGGGAAAAGAACATGAAATAGAAAATCTCCCTGGTAGTACCCAATAAATGAGTGGTTTTCATGCAGAGGTGCATAAGAAAAATTTTAGGAGGAAAATGGAATGATTCACATCTCCACAGAAACATAGATACATCCACATTACCTTGAAGGGATTTTAGGTAAGACATGCAAAAGCTAGTAAATGGTGAATGAAGGATGGGAGAGAACACAACGAACCTTGTGGCCTTGGGGAAGGGTTTGTTGAAACACTCTCCATGCCATGTGACCCATTAGAATTTAACATGTGGTTGTGAGGATCAGAGGTCAGTAGATCTGAAATGGCTCTTTAGGGGTTCTAAAGAAATGTCCCTTTTCTCCAACCAAAGCATCTTGGCCTCCTCACACCCACCATGAGGGGAGGGTATCAGGATGGTGCTGTGTTATGTCTAAGCTGCATCTTGGCCTCCCTACCCCTTATCCAAGGACATGTCAAGATGGTTTTTAGTGTTGTCTAAGGTCCTACCCCATCACTACCATTGGCTAGAGGAGATCCTTTCTGACTAATCAAACCCTAAGAGTGTGGCTCCTCATTGTCCTAGAGAGAGGTATAAATAGGCAAGTCAGGAGTCCAGAGTAGACCACTGGGAAAGTTTGACAAGGCAAAGGTGACTAGGAAACGATAATCCCTTAGCAGAATACGGAACAACCCATCCCAAACACCAAAAGGAAGAAGAAAAGGAAGATGTCTTGCCAACTCAGGTCCAGAGACAGTGTCAAGGTGATATGACCACACCCAGGCTCCTCTTCCACTTCCTCCTTAACACTTCCCCAACATTCCTACTCTGTTATTGCTTGGCAGACCCTCTCCACAGCCTGCATACCTTCTCATGAAGCCCTTGTTCCCATCCATTCCTCATCATCTTTCCCCAAACTATTGCCTTTCTGTGGTCACTCTGTTATTCTTTTTGGTGCCCAAGAAAACCATGGGAATAAAAAGATAACTTCAAGAGATATTTTAAAAATCCCCTCAAAAACACCCACCTTCAAGATAACCTAAGAAAGCTAGAAGGCCAACACTATGCAGCCTTTATCATAGGCCAAATGAAGGACTGAATCAAAATGAGCCAGAGCGGGACTAAGAGAGTGTGGAGAAATTCACCACTTCAAGTGATTACCTGGCCAGCCAGTAACTTCAGAGTGAGACCAGAGATCTCATAACTATCTGTGAAGTCTTTAAGGTCTGGTCCCTGAGAAATGACCTGTGGTGTAGAGGCCAAATCTTAGACTTACAGGGTAAACCAATAGTGATGATTAAAACCACCAAATTGTGAAAAGGCATGTGTGTGTGTATGTGTGTGTGTGTGTGTGTGTGTGTGTGTGTCTTCATAAATCCTCTAAATGTATGGAGGAAGGAAGGAGGGAGGAGGAAAGAAATAGGCAGGTGTATGAGAAAGGAAAAATGTGGGCATCCTACAGGATTGGGGGTCAGACCAGAAAGTCCATAGTAAGCCATACATGGAGGATAAGGACTGGGTGAGGTCTGAGCACTGAAAAAAATAATAACAGAAAAGATAATAGTTATCTTATGGGAAAGAAAGAAAATGGCGTGTTG
>NW_027527133.1:6516-7132 GCF_008692635.1 Crocuta crocuta
CATGTGCTCAAAAAATTTATATATAGAATGATGTGTGTGGGTGACAGTGCCCCCCCAAAAGGCAGACAAATACATCACCTCTAGGTCATTTACATCATAGTCTTCTTTTTTGCATTCTCTCTATGCTGTAAGCAACTGAATGTCCTCAAAATGACCAAAAACCTTATGATATTGAATATCAGTGACATTGTGAATGGGATCAGTTTCTTGATTTCTCTTTCTGCTGCTTCATTATTGATGTATAAAAATGCAACCAATTTCTGTACGTTGATTTTGTACCCTGTGACTTTGCTGAATTCATGGATCAGTTCTCGTAGACTTCCGGTGGAATCTATACAATGGAATACTACATGGCAATGAGAAAGAATGAAATCTGGCCATGTGTAGCAACATGGATGGAACTCGAGGGTGTTATGCTGAGCGAAATAAGTCAGGCAGAGAAGGACAAATATCATATGTTTGCACGTATAGGAGGANTCAATGACAGAACTTTCCAGTACTAAAATCAGTGTTTGGACACCCAAATCCAACATCAATTAGGTCATTTTTTAAGAAACTTGAGGTAGAGTAGTGGCATCCCAAAGGCAGGACAATGGGAGTGGTTCACACGCAGTGA
>NW_027527133.1:7137-8863 GCF_008692635.1 Crocuta crocuta
AGGCAAAAATGTGAAGATAAGTTTTTAAATTAAACTTTTAATTTTGAGATAATTGTAGACTTATATGAATTCATAAATAATAAAAAGAGATTCTGTGTACCCTTTAGCCAAATCCACTAATGGTAATTTATTATAAAACTGTAGTAGTATAATATTGCAAATTGGATATTGACATGAATGCAGTCAAGACACAGAACATTTCCATCATTTCAAGATTCCTCATGTTGCCCATTTATGGACACTTCCATTACCCTCCTACTTCTACTCTCTCTTTAACCTCTGGTAACCAGTCATCTGTTCTTCAATTATATATTGTCATTTCAATAATATTATATAAATTGAATTGTACATAAGTTTTGGGGATTGGCTTTTTTCACTCAGTATTATTCTCTGTAGATTTATTCAGGTCATTGTATATATCAATGGTTCATGTCTTTTTATTGCTGAGTGGTATTTGATGGTATGTATGTACCACAGTTGTTTGATCATTGTCCTATTAAAAAGTATTGGATTGTTTCTGGTGTTTGGTTATTATGAATAAAACTGTTCTGAATATCCATGTTCAGGCTCTGGGTGAAAATAAGTTTTCACTTCTCTGAACAAATGTCCAGGAATGTATGGGTCATATGGAAGTTGCATGCTTAGTTTTATAATAAACTGCCAAGTTGTTTTCCAAAGTGACTGTAACATTTTATATCCCCACCAGCAATGTATGAGTGATGCAGTTTCTCCACATCTTCACCAGCATTTTTGTCATCATTTTTTATTTTAGCCATTCTGATAGGTGTATAGTGAAGTCTCATTGTGTGTTTTTTTTTAAAATTTTTAATGTTTATTTAGTTTTGAGAGAGAGAGAGAGAGAGCTGGGGAGGAGCAGAAAGAGAGACACACACACAGAATCAGAAGCAGGCTCCAGGCTCTGAAGCTGTCATCACAGAGCCCAATGTGAGGCTCAAACACATAAACTATAAGATCATGACCTGAGCCGAACTCTGACACGTAACTGACTAAGCCACCCAGGCGCCCCTCATTGTGGTTTTGATTTTGATTGTTCTAATAGCTACTAATCCTGAACATCTTTTCATGTGCTTATTTGCCATCCTTCTGTACATTCTCTTAAGTGAAATATCTGCTCATGTCTTTTGCCCATTTTCTAATTGGATTGTCTGGGGTTTTTTCACAGTTGAGTTTTTAGAGTTCATTATATCCTAGATGCTAGTGCTTTATTGGATATGATATGCAAATATTTTCTCTCAATCTTTATCTTGTATTTTCAACCTCTTAAGATGGTCTTTTGCAGAACATTTTTAATATTGATACTCTATTAATTTTTTACTTTTATGGATCATGCATTTGGTGTCAAGTTTTAAAAACTCTTTGCCTAGCCTTATATCCTAAATTTTTTTCCTGAGATTTTTATAGTTTTATGTTTTACAATTAAGTCCATTATTCTTTTCATGTTAATTTTTGTGTAAGGAGCAAGGTTGAGATCAACTTTATGTTTGGTTGGTTTTTTGTTTGTTTGGGTCTATAAATGTCCAATTGCTCAACACCATTTGTTAGATAGGCTTTCTTTCCTCCAACGAATTGCTTTTATATCTTTATCAAAAGTCAGTTCAGAATATTTGTATGGTTCTATTTCTGGGTTCTTTTATTCCATTGATCTATGTGTCTAACATAGTCTTGATTACTGTAGCTATATAACAAGTTTTGAAATAGGACAGAC
>NW_027527133.1:9052-9695 GCF_008692635.1 Crocuta crocuta
CTCAGCACAAGTGTAGCTACCGCCTGTCACCACAAACCGCTATTACAATATCATTGACTATATTCTTTATGGTGTGCCTTTTATTCCTGTGACCTTATTTATTCCATAACTGGAAGCCTGTATCTCCCACCTCCCTTAACTCATTTTGCCCAACACCCACCCTGTCCCCTCATTTTAGAATAAATTCATCTGTATCCACAAAAATTCTTGCTGGGATTTTGCATTATGCCTGTGCATCAATTTATTTTATTTATTTATTTTATTTTTTATTTATTTCTGAGAGAAAGAGAGACAGCGTGAGCAGGGGAGGGTCAGAGAGAGAGGGAGTCACAGACTGAAACAGGCTCCAGGCTCTGAGCTGGCTGTCAGCACAGAGCCCAATGCGGGGCTTGAACCCACGAACTGCGAGATTATGACCTGAGCCAAAGTCAGACGCTTAACTGATTGAGCCACCCAGGCGCCTGCCTGTGTGTCAATTTAAAAGATACACAGCCAGGGAGATAATCTATTTCTCCTTGTGTGAGTTTTGGTAGTTTGTATCTTTCTATGACTTGATCTATTTTATCTAAGTTATTGAATTTATGGTCATAGAGCTATTTGTAATATTCTGTATTATCAATTTATTATCCAAGGGATCACTAGT
>NW_027527133.1:9771-18562 GCF_008692635.1 Crocuta crocuta
GAAGGGGCAGAGTGAGAGGCAGACACAGAATCTGAAGCAGGCTCCAGTCTCTGAACTGTCAGCACAGAGCCCGATGCAGGGCTTGAACCCATGAACCATGAGATCAAGACCTGAGCCAAAGTTGGACATTAACTGACTGAGCCACCCAGGTGCCCTTTCCTCTTTCATTCTTTTTTTTTTTAATTTTTAAATGTTTATTTATTTTTGAGAGAGAGAGAGAGAGAGAGAGAGCGGGAGGGGGGGAGAGAGAGAGAGAGTAGGGGAGGGGCAGAGAGAGAGGGAGACACAGAATCTGAAGCAGGCTCCAGGCTCCAAGTTGTCAGCACAGAGCCCAATGTGGGGCTCAAACTCACAGACCATGAGATCATGACCTGAGCCGAAGCCAGATGTTTAACTGACTAAGCCACACTGGTGCCCCTCTTTGATTCTTGATATTGGTAATTTGTTTCTTCTTTCTTTTTTCTTAGTTAGCCTGGCTAGAGATTGATCAATTTTAGTATCTTTTCAAATGCTTGCTTTTTAAAATTGATTTTCTTTATTGTTTTCCTGTTTTCAATTTATTTTTTAATGTAGTTTATTGTCAAGTTGGTTTTCATATAATACCAGTGCTCATCCCAACAAGTGCCCTCCTCCATACCCATCACCCCTTTTCCCCTCTAACCCATCAACCTTCAGTTTGTTCTCAGTATTTAAGGGTCTCTTATGGTTTGCCTCCCTCCCTCTCCTTAACCATTTTCCCCTTCTCCTCCCCCAAAGTCTTCTGTTAAGTTTCTCCTGATCCGTATATAAGTGAAAACGTATAGTATCTGTCTTTCTCTGCCTGACATTTCACTTAGCATAATACCCTCCAGTTCCACCCACGTTGCTACACATGGCCAGATTTCATTCTTTCTCATTGTCATGTAGTATTCCATAAACCACATCTTAATCAATACATCAGTTGATGGACATTTAGGGTCTTTCCATGATTTGGCTATTGTTGAGAGTGCTGCTATGAACATTGGGGTACATGTGCCCCTATACATCAGCACTCCTGTATCCCTTGGTAAATTCCTAGCAGTGCTATTGCTGGGTCATAGGGGAGTTCTATTGTTAATTTTTTGAAGACCTTCCACACTGTTTTCCAAGTGGCTGCACCAGTTTGCATTCCCACGAACAGCTTAAGAGGGTGCCCATTTCTCCAAATCCTTGCCAGCATTGATAGTCTCCTGATTTGTTCATTTTAGTCACTCTGACTGGCATGAGGTGGTGTCTTAGTGTGATTTTGATTGGTATTTCCCTGATGGTGAGTGACGCTGAGCATTGTTTCATGTGTCTGTTGGCCGTCTTGATGTCTTCTTTGGAGAAGTGTCTATTCATGTCTTCTGGCTATTACTTCACTTGATTATTTCTATTTCGGATGTGCAGGTGTTTAGGAATTTGTCCATTTATTCTAGGTTGTCCAGTTTGTTGCCATATAAATTTTCATAGTATTCTCTGATAATTGCTTGTATTTCTGAAGGATTGATTGTAATAAGTCCATTTTTATTGGTGATTTTGTTTATTTGGGTCCTCTCTCTTTTCTTTTTGAGAATCCTGCCTAGAGGTTTATCAATTTTGTTTATTTTTTCAAAATCCCATCTTGGTTTCATTGATCTCTTCTGTTTTTTTATTATTCTATATTGTTTATTTCTGCCCTCATCTTTATTATTTCTCTTTTTCTGCTTTGTTTGGGATGTCTTTGCTGTTCTGCTTCTAGTTCCTTTAGGTGTGCTGTTACATTTTGTGTTTGGGATTTTTCTTGTTTCTTGAGATAGGCCTGGATTGCAATGTGTTTTCCTCTTTGTACTGACTTTGCTGTATCACAAAGGGTTTGAATTGTTGTATTTTCATTTTCATTTGTTTCCATATATTTTAAAATTTCTTCCCTAATTGCCTGGTTTACCCATTCGTTCTTTAGTAGGGTGTTCTTTAACGTCCATGCTTTTGGAGGTTTTCCAGACTTTTTCCTGTGGTTGATTTCAAGTTTCATAGCATTGTGATCTGAAAGTGTACATAGTATGATATCAATTTTTTTATATTTAATGAGAGCTGCTTAAGACCCAGTATGTGATCTGTCTTGGAGAATGTACCATGTGCACGTGAGAAGAAAGTGAATTCCACTGCTTTGGGATGTAGAGTTCTAAATATATCTGTCAAGTCCATCTGGTCCAATGTGTTGTTCAGGGCCACTGTTTCTTTACTGCTTCTCTGTCTAGTTGATCTATCCATTGCTGTAAGTGGAGTATTAAAGTCCCCTGAAATTAACACATTCTTGTCATTAAGATTGCGTGTTTGTGATTAATTGTTTTATATATTTGGGTGCTCCTGAATTCAGTGGATAGACATTTATAATAGTTAGCTCTTCCTGATGGAAAGACCCTGTAATTATTATACAATGTCCTTCTTCATCTCTTGTTACCACCTTTACTTTAAAGTCTAGTTTGTCCGATATAACTATGGTTACTCCAGCTTTCTCTTGACTTCCAGTAGCATGATAGATAGCTCTCCATCCCCTCACTTTCAATGTGAAGGTGTCCTCAGGTCTAAAATGAGTAAATAAGTCTCTTGTAGACAGCAAATAGATAGATTTTGGTTTTTTATCCATTCTGATACCCTATGTCTTCTGATTGGAGCATGTAGTCCATCTACATTCAGTGTTATTATTGACAAATATGGGTTTAGAGTCATTGTGTTATCTGTACATTTCATGATTATAGTGATGTCTCTGATACTTTGTGTTCCTTACAACATTTCCCTCATAGAGTTCCCCATAGGATCTCTTGTAAGGCTGGTTTAGTGGTGATGAATTCCTTCAGTTTTTGTTTGGGAAAACCTTTATCTCTCCTTCTATTCTGAATGACAGGCTTGCGGGATAAAGGATTCACGGCTGCATATTTTTTCTGTTCATCACGTGAAAAAGGAATGGAAGATTTCCTGCCATTCCTTTCTGGCCTACCATGTTTCAGTGGATAGGTCTGCTACTACCCTTATGTGTCTACCTTTGAGTGTTAAGGCCCGTTTATCCCTTGCTGCTTTCAGAATCTCTCTTTATCCTTGTATTTTGCCAGTTTCACTATGATAAGTCATTCAGAAGATTTTTTCAAGTTCTATCTGAGGGGAGTTCTCTGTGCCTCCTGGATTTCAATATGTTTCCTTCCCTGGGTTGGGGAAGTTCTCAGCTATGATTTGTTCAGGTACCCCTACAGCCCCTTTCTCTCTCTTCTTCTTCTCCTAGAATTCCTATTATACAGATGTTGTTCTGTTTGATTGCATCACTCAGTTCTCGAATTCTCCTTTCATGCTCCTGAATCAATTCATCTCTCTTTTTCTCAGCTTCCTCTTTTTTTATAGTTGTGTCTTCTAATCCACCTATTCTCCCCTCTGCCTCTTCAATCCACTCTGTGGCCACCTCCATTTTATTTTGCACTCATTTATAGCGTTTTTTAATTCATCATGACTATTTTAAGATCCTTGATCTCTGCAGCAATGGAATCTCTGCTGTCTTCTATGCTTTTTTCAAGCCCAGCAATTAACTTAATGACTATTATTCTAAAATCTTGTTGTTATGTTCCTTATATTTGTTTTGATCAATTCTTTAGCTGTCACTTCTTCCTGTAATTTCTTTTGAGAAGAATTCTTCCGTTTCATCATTTTGGCTAGCTTTCTGTCTCTTGTAGTTTTAAAAAGCTTGTTATGTACTCTGCACCTGCAAGTGCTGCTATATTATAGGGGGCTCATACACTGTCCAGGGCTTGGTCATTCAGGAGGTGTTTTTTGGACAGTGTTACTTGCTCTCTGTTGTTTTGACTTTGGTAATTTTATTTCCCTACTTGTAGTGATGTTTTGGACTCTCCACCACATGTGCTTTGGTTTGTTCCTTGAAGTAGCCCTGGAAAGGAAAAAATACAGTGTACAAAAGCACTCAAATGCACAAACAAATAAAACAAGCAAACAAACAGACAAAAACAAACAAAAAACCCAAAAGACAGTCTAAAAGCATAAAACCAGAAACACCAGCTACAAACAAAGATCAGGGTGGAGGCGGTGCTGACGGAAGAGCATATACAAAGAGAGAAATGACAGTGGCAGGGAGAAAGAGAAAATGAACATTGACCAGGCAGAGAGACTAAAAAGTTTAATCCAGAGACAGAGAGAGAAAGGAGAATAAGGAAGGAGGCGAGGAGAAAGAAACGAAGATAATGTTACCCTGAGAAACTATATGGCTTGACTATTCCAGAGAGAGAAAAGAAAGTAAAGAAGAAGGTGTAAAACATGTATCAAGAAAATGGATTAAATATGTCTGTTTAAGCAAACCAATAACCAGAGTAACCACCTAGAGGAGGGAAGAGTTAAGAAGGAGAAAAGGAAGAATATACCTAAATAACAACAATTGACCTAGAGTTAATCCAGGCAATGCTGCAGTGTTTGTTCCACAGTCTATCCAGCTCCAGTAGATAAGTGGCTCCAGCTGGGGGGCGGAAGGGGGCTGGGAGGCGTGGTTTGGTGTAGGGGGGTCCTGCCTCCACTGTGGGCTGGGCAGATGGATCCCTGAGGCCCCACATTGGTAGTTGTGGGGAGAAAACTGGCAACGCCCCAGTCCCTTCTTCATGGACCAGGTGTCCCAAATCACTCCTTTGGATCCATCTTCACTGTGCCACAGGCACAGACTATGCGGGCTGTCTTGCTCCACCATTTCCTATGTTCCACACTTAGCTGCATTTTAAACTCGCACTCCGTGTGCGTTAATAATTCCGCCTGAAATGTAATCCTGAGAGCCCTAGCACTTCAGGGAAGGGGACCAGTTCCTCCTGCAGCCAGCTGTGCCCCTGAGGTACCTCTGAACCCAGAGGGGACTCCCCACTTCCTCAGGCATGGGAACAGGGCAGCCGGCCCCAGTCCAAAGAAAGCCCTGCAGTTAGAGATGGGATGATAGGATCCCTCTCTGTCCCCGTCCAAGGTTTTTCTCTTGTCCAGGTACACTCCTACATTTCCCCAGTTGCCCTTTCTCTTCTATTGGTCTCTCCACAGAAGCGGATCCCTCCCCTCCATGCCTCCATGTCCCAGCATATTTTTATTTCCCCCAGTTCACAATCACGCACCTATGAGGCCGTCTTCCTAGTAGACTCTGTCTCCTTTCCTCCCAGACTCTTGGGTTCAGAGCCCTTTGGCTTCAGCCCTTCTTTGTTTGAGAGACATGGCAAGTACAGAGCACCCTGCTTCTCCACCATGTTGGTCACTCCCTGTTTTCAATTTATTGATTTCTCCTGTAGCTTGTATCTTTTTCTCTCTTGAACTTGCTTTAAATTTAATTTATTTTTTCTTTAGTATTCTTAGGCAGAAGTTTAAATTACTGGTTTTAGATCTTTCTTCTTTTCTAATATAAGCACTTAAAATATGCTATAAATTTCACTCAAGGATCACTTTAACTGAATCCCACAAATTTTAGATGTGTATTTTTATTTTCACTCAATGTATTTTAAAATTTCTCAAGACTCCTTCTTTAACCCTTTCTATATTTCAGTCAGTCAACTAATATTTACTGAGCATCAATTTTTGTGCAATACTGTGCTAGGCACCATAGGTACAGCCAAGGGCTTAAGGATCTTGCAGCCTATTGAAGGAAAGAAGTTAGAATACATAAATAAGTAACCAGATTTGATTATGTCAAACCTGCTAATATCTACAAAGAAGATTTAATAGGAAATGTGGTGGAAAGCAGTTGAGGGCTGCTTTAGTTAGGGTGGTAGGGCCTTAGGATTGTGTGTAGTGCTATTGTAAGAATGCATGTGGAATTGCTTAGCCAGTCAGAGCCATAAGGTGATAGTGTCAGATCAGTTTGCTTACTACCATCATGATCTCATACCTCACCATCCTGGCTTCTCACTATCTCTAGGTTGAATCGTTCTAGCTCTGTCTTGGGACCTATTGCTCCCATCCTCTATGTCTCTAGGGCTTTATTCCTAACACCCTTGCCGTCCTCTCTCAGATTCATTTCTCTTTAGCCCCAGCTGAGATTCACTACCCAAAAGTCACCTGCCCTTCTTTAGCTTCCTCTAAGAACTCACACTTCCATCTTCTCATGCTCTAGCTTCACAGGGTATGCTTCTGTGTAAGAGTGGCTCTGTACATGTGATACTTCACATAGACTACAAAATAGGATCTCAGAGGGCCAGTGACTGCTTCTGAGGCTCTTGATGGCCTCAACATTACCCAGCACACTGCTTGGTAGAGAGAGAAATCACTCAGGTTATGTTGCATGGCACTACCAATGATGAGAGCAGGGCTTTCAAGCTTTCAAACTTAAGGCTCTGCAGTGTCCCAAATTGTTAGAGTAGAGCCAAGCTGAGGCCTAGAGTAGGGAGGAAGGGAATTCAGGAGAAGAAAGGGCTGGGTTCATCCAAAGTCATTGGAATAGAAGACCTATAGCCTTCCTCTCCTTGGTCTCACATCTAAAGCCTTCCTCTCTTTTGCTCTCACATAACACTTTCTCCTGGCTTTCTTACCATCACTGGCCTATCTCTGTTTTCTCCATCTAAATACTAGAGTAGGTGCTCTTCCAGACTGTGCCCCAGGCTTTTCCAACCTCTCATTTCAGTCACCATTTACTTCCTGCCTAATATCATCCATCCCCTGTTTCCAGCCTGACCTTTCTTCAAGGTTTTAGAGATGGGTATATGATTGTCTCCTAGGCCCTTCTCCTAGAGGCCTAACAGGCATCTCAATTTCAGCAAGGCCCAAATTAGCCTCATCTCCTGTATAAGAGCACCATGATTATTCCAGCAGTCATAAGAATGGAAATCAATGCTCAATACCACTGTTGATTTTAATCCTAGATGGTTTCTGACTCCATCCTCTTTTCTCTATTCCTACTTCAACCATCTTGGTATGTAGTCACTTATGATGGTCCATGTTCTCTCAGATCCATTCCTCCCACTTCTTCTGTTCCACTCTGTTATTCAGGCCAAATTTCCTTGGATTTTGTACCTCATGGAGGAAGTGAATTTAAGAGGATGGAAGAAGAAGGATGAGAGAGTTCCTCTCTGCCTTGAGCTACATCTATCTGTGACTCTATCTCCCACTAATAGACTCTCTATGGTTCGTTTCCATTGGGTGCCTCAGGACTCTGGAGACCCTGGCTCTATTCTTTGTCCTTCTAACCTAGGTGTGGTAGCAATTTCCTGCTGTTGCTTATCGGTGGGTTGCTTCATCTTTCACATTTTGGCTCCTTAGTAATTCTGTCTTGCATGTAACCAGTTCCCTGTGTTACATTCTCCTCTTGTAAAAAATCAGAGTGGCTTCTGTTTTTCAGATTGGATCTTAACTGATATAGCCCCTATTACTTCTAACCCAGCTTATTGTAGCAGCTTTTTAATAAATCATCCTGATTCTAGTCCTATTCTTCTCTAACTTGCACCAAACATTGAAGTCAAAGTAATATGTTTTAGACTAATGTTGCCTAAAAATTTAATAGCTCTTTGTTGGCTACAAGATGGAGTCCATGTTTTGGTTTTTAGTCTAATGGAAGGATGGATGGGATAGAGGACTGTTGCCAGTGTTTAGTGGACCAAACAAGATGGGGGCCAGGGAAGCAAGCTAGAAATGTCCCTCAGCTGCTGGTTCAGTTTCAGATTTACTGCTCACAGAAAGGAAAATGAGCTCTCAAAAACAGCTTTGATGAGTAATAAAGGCTTCAAGATCCTCTGATAAATATAGACCAAATGATTAGAAGCTCCTGATTCATGTACTTGCCACATTCTCAAGAGATTCCTGTCCCAAAAACAGATGACCATAATGTAACTGTAAGTTTATTTATTTTTATACTTTCCCTTTCTCAAAAATTGAATAAGAAAAATTTTCAAAAACACTTAGAATATAATTGGATTTTTAAGCGATTAGAGTATAAAGGCTAAGGGGAAATACAAATTAATAGAAAAAAATATGGAGCCAGGAGTAAGTTTGTACATACAATGCATACTGTGGAATCATGAGCTTTTGGTTAAGCTTGAGATTTTTTGGCAGCCAGTGCTAGGAGAAAAATTCTCCGTTTTGTGATCCTTGGGATTCAAAAGACAAAAATCAAAACACACACACACACACACACACACACAAAACAGTTGCTCATAGAAGCCAAACTATTTCCAATGATATGAGAAAGGAATTGCTTCTTGGGGTCCTCATGGGAGGGACAAGATGGACCATAATGAGTAATATCTTCAACAACATCCTAGCAATAAGTGATTTTATGGAAGCTTCTGTCAGAATCAGAAAAGATTTCCCTGGATTCAGGGCTTAAGGGTATATATTGGTTCTGAAGTTACAGTTTCTCTGGTTAGTTTAGTTTAGTTTTGTTTTGTTTTTTGTTTTTGTTTTTGTTTTTGTGTTTTTGCTATTCTTTGAGATGCTTGCATTATAATACTTGTTAAACTTGTGATATCTGAAAGCCATTTGCTATTGCCTTTAACTTGGTTGATATGCCAGGTTTGTATCATTTGGATATTTACTCGTTCATCCATCAACCACTTATGGATAACCTACTACTTTCTGGTAATTCAGTGGTGAAGAAGATAGACTTAGCTTCTGCCACCATGAAACAAACAAAAAAAAGTAGTGTGGAGAGATAGAAAATAAATAAGTCGATAAATAAACAAAATAATTCTATACAACTATGATATCTTTTCAAAAATAAAGCAGAGGAATGGGATAGTGTTTGGGTGGTAGGAAGAATGGCAGTTAATTTGTATAAAATGGTCAGGGAAGGCCTTACTTTTGA
>NW_027527133.1:18669-36024 GCF_008692635.1 Crocuta crocuta
ATGGTCAGGAAAGGATTTACTTTTGAGCTCAGAGTTGAATGATGAAATGGAAGTAGCCATACAAATTTCTTGGGTAGAAGTGATTAAAGAAAGTAGACAGTAGGAAAGAAAAGAAAAGAAAAGAAAAGAAAAAGGAAGGAAGGAAAGAAGAAAGGGGACAGTAAGTTCAGAGGCTTTTAGGTTGTGGGAACAGGAAGAATGTCAATGTATCTGGAATGGAGTAAGCAAGGAGAGGAGTGTTAAGAAATGCAAATAGAGAGATAAGCAAGGACCAGATAATGTAGTACCTTTTACATCATAGTGAAGAGTATGAGTTTCATTCTGATTGTGATGGGAAGCCACTGAAAGATTTCAACAGGAGAATGCTGACTTCAATATGTTTTTAAACTCTCCACATTCTGCTGTGTGGAGAATGGGTTGAAAGGGGGAAATAGTGGAAACAGGAAGATAATGAAATGGTGGTGTTGCAGTGCAACATTTGTAGTTGCAAATGTGCTGGCTGGGAAATCAAGAAACATGATGATAAAAGGTTAGATATATGAGATGAGGAAAATAGAAGAATCAAGGATGACACTTAGATATTTGGCTTGAACAGTTAGTTCACTGAATTGGGGAGGACTTCAGGAATAGTAGATTTAGGAAGAAGAGAAGCTAGTGTTTTGTTTTGGGCAATTTAACAGCTGCTTTTGACTTCAAGTTACATGACACTCAAATCAAAATTGATTCATTTGTAAAGGAACTGTAATGGCTCATAGAATTAAAAAAAAGTCCACAGTAGCAAGGTTCAGGGCATGATTTGATCAGGGCTCTGGCTCAGTTGTTCTTACTCTTTTGGCACTTTCTTTCTCTAGATACCAGTCTAATTTATCTCACGGTAGCAAAATTGCTACAGTACTTGCAAGCCTCCTTTTCACATCTTCAGAGCAAGGAATAACATATATGAAATTCCCAAGCAGGAAAAGTTTCTGTAATTCACTACAGGTGGATTAGCTTGGGTCACACATCTGCTCTGAAAGCAGTAAACAATCACTATGACCTAGAGAATAGAATGAGTTAACTAACTTAAGTCGGTCATTCAGTCCCCATCTAAATCTGGGAAGGTGGAATTAGGTTTCCCAGAAGCATATGGATGTACTCAGAAAATTATAGGAGGTAAAGAAGTTATTGAGAAGTAGAATGAAGGGATTGGATGCTAGAGAGGCAATTAACTGGTATCCAATAAACAGACATTTGGGAGTTGTAGGTTTATAGATGGCATTTAAGGCCATTGAAATGGATGGACATTGGAATTAGTTAAAGCCATTAGAATGGATAGGACATTGGAATGGATGGACACTTAGGTAGTTGCAAGAACAGAGAGAAAAGTAAGGAGATACATGGACTGAAACCTGGGATTTTCCAACATTTAGAGGTCAAGAGAACAGCAAACCAATGGTGGCATCACAGAAGAAAGTGTTTCAAGAGCAAGGGAATTTATATGGGTGTTGAATACTGCAGAGAAGTCAAGAAAGATAAGGGAATAAATGTGACTTGTATTAGGCAATATTTTTGTCATTTGTTATTTCCACAAGAGCCATTTTAGAGGAGTTGTGGAGATTGAAATTTGATTAGGCAGAGTTGTGGAGAGACTATGAAGTGATAAAGTAGATACAGCACAAGTTGAAATAATTCTTTCAAGTAGCCTTTTCTGTGAGGAAGAATAAAACCTGGAGTTCCTGACAACCCTAGAAGGTAAGCTCTATGAGGACAGAGTTTTTGCCTATTTTTTTCCACTGCTGAATCTCCAGTACTTAGAACTTAGCCTGGTATGGAGTACCTGCTCAATTAATATTTTTTGAATGAATTGATAGTGATTCTGGAGAAGAGAGGGGGATCCAACAGACATTTTGGGTACAAATGTGTCCAGCAAATTCCTGGCCCTTCAGTGCTTCTGAAAAGAGTATCACAAATTGTCAAGAACTCATAAGAAAAAGGGGACCTCCTATGAATCACATATCCAATGTAAAGATAAAAGTCACTCCAGTAGCTAATTTCTCCATCTCTCCCAGAAATATAATACCAGTTCTTACAGTGTTGGGGTGAGGCGTAAACTGGAATGGGACTATCAAATGTTTTGATGGAGGGAGAAAGCTTTCTCTTTCTTATATGACATATTTGTAGAATATCTCTTTTGGAGATAGACTGGCAACATCCATTGCTCAAGCTCCCATGATATCCAGCCAGACAATGTGAAATCAATAACATGGTCAACAAATATGTGAGTCATAGTTGTGTTTGTCTGCTTTTAAGTTACCTACCGACTCCAAAGTATCATTGATTCTAAAATGAGTATCCTAGGATCAGTAACCCGTACTTCTTATATAGGTTTTTGTAATACTCAAGAAGAGAAATAATGAAGACCTGGACTAAGATAATGGCAGTTGGGATGAGAAGTGAGGGAAAGACTTAAGAAATGTTAATCAAAGGGAAATTGGCAGAATGTGGTAACTATCTGGATATTTCCCAGATTGTTGCATTAAGTAACTCTGAAGATGATGTAACTTTGAATAAATGAGGTAAGGGGAAGATGACAAGTTTATTTTGGACTTGTTACATTTGAGATGCCTGTGTGGTGTCTAGTCAGAGACATTAGGCAGATAGTTTGTCATATGAATTGGGAGCTCAGGAGAGCTATGAGCTGCAGGTGTGTGTGTGTGTGTGTGTGTGTGTGTGTGTGTGTGTGTGTGAATGTGTCTTGAGCTTATAAGTGGTAATTAGAACCACAGTAGTAGAAGATAATGTCTAGGAAAAGAAGTCATGGACTTGAGGAAGGAAACCTGGGGTGCCTAACATTTGATGGATTATTAAATGAGTGACAACACCAAAGAGAATTAAAAAATTAGTAGTGTTTCTGAGGAGTATAGTGTTTCAGGGAGGGAGTGGTCAACAGTATTAAATGCTATCAAGGGGTCAAGTAAGAAGATGATTGAGACTTGACAATGGATTTAGCAACCTGGAAGGCATTCATTACTTTGACAAGAGTAGTTTCTTTGGAGTGGTGAGCAGAAGCCAGAGTAAAAGTGGGCAAGTAGAAGTGGTGGAAATAATGAGTGCATATCTCTTTCTAGAAGTTTGACAATCAGGGAATGGGAGAAAGACACAGTGGTGGCTGGAGAATAAAGAATCAAAAGCTTTTTCCCCCCTTAGATTTCAGAACGTGAATGTGTTTTCAAGTTTATAGAGGAAGATATTAGACTTTTTAAAGTTCATTTATTTATTTTGAGAGAGAGAGTGTGCAGGTGAGGAAGGGGCAGAGAGAGAGGGGGAAAGAGAGAGAGAATCCCAAACAGGCTCTCTGCTCTCAGCACAGAGCTTGCTGTGGGGGGTAGAACACACAAAACTGCAAGATCATGACCTGAGCAGAAATCAGAAGTTATTTTCTTAACCAACTGAATCACAAGGGCATCCCTTTTCAAGTAAGCTCTACACTGAGTGTGGTGTTTGAACTCATGACTTCAAGATAAAGAGTTGCATGTGCCACTGACAGACTCAGTGGGGCATTCCAAAAGAGGAAAGATATTAGAGAAAGGGAACATGAAAGAGCAGAAAAGAAAAGGGAAGAGTCATCTGTGATGAGTGGAACTTTGATTTTTTTCTGTGCCAACTTGTATGCCTTTTATTTCTTTTTGTTGTCTGATCGCTAACTCTAGGACTTCTAGTACTATGTTGAACATCAGTGGTGAGAGTGGACATACCTGTTGTGTTCTTGATCTTAGGGGAAAGCTCTCAGTTTATCCCCATTGGGCTGCTATTAGCTATAGGCCTTTCATATATTAATTGTATNTGAAGCAGCAGAGAGAGAAATAAAGGAATCAATCCCATTTAAAATTGCACCAAAAACCATAAGATAACTAAGAATAAAACTAATCAAAGAGTTAAAAGATCTATACATGGAAAAATATAGAAAGTTTATGAAAGAGATTGAAGAAGACACAAGTAAATGGAAAAACACTCCATGCTCATGAATGGGAAGAACAAACATTGTTAAAATGTCTAGTCTATCCAAAGCAATCTACACATTCGATGCAATTCCTATCAAAATAACACCAGAATTCTTCATAGAGCCAGAACAAGCAATTCTAAAATTTGTATGGAACAAGAAAACCCCCCAATGGCCAAAGTAATGTTGAAAAAGAAAACCAAAGCTGGAGGCATAACAATTCTGGACTTTAAGCTGTATTACAAAGCTATAATCATCAAAACAGTGTGGTAGTGGCACAAAAACAGATCCATAGATCAATGGAGCAGAATAGAAAACCCAGAAATGGACTCACAGATGTATGGCCAACTCATCTTCAACAAAGCAGGAAAGAGTATCCAATGGAAAAAGGATAGTCTCTTCAGCAAATGGTGCTGGGAGAATTAGGCAGCAACATGCAGACAAATGACACTGGACCACTTTCTTACACCAAACACAAAAATAAATTCAAAATGGATGAAAGAGCTCAGTGTGAGACAGGAAACCATCAAAATCCTACAAGAGAAAACAGGCAGCAATGTCCTTGACCTCAGCCACAGCAATTTCTTACTATGCATGTCTCTGGAGTCAAGGGAAATAAAAGCAGAAATGAACTATTGGGACCTCATCAAGATAAAAAGTTTCTGCACAGCAAAGGAAACAATCAACAAAACTGAAAGGCAACAGACAGAAAGGGAGAAGATATATGCAAATGACATATCAAATAAAGGGTTAATATCCAAAATCTATAAAGAAATTATCAAACTCAACACTCAAAAAACAACTAATCCAGTGAAGAAACGGGCAGAAGACATGAATAGACACTGTTCCAAAGAAGACATCCAGATGGCTAACAGACACATGAAAAGATGCTCAATATCACCCATAATCGAGGAAATACAAGTCAAAACCACGAGGAGATACCACCCCACACCTGTCAGAATGGCTAAAATTAAGAATGCAGGAAACAACAGATGTTGGTGAGGATGTGGAGAAAGGGGAACCCTTTTGTACTACTGGTAGAAATGCAAACTGGTACAGTCACTCTGGAAAATAATGTGGAGGTTCCTCAAAAAATTAAAAACAGAACTACCCCATGACCCAGCAATTGCACTGCTAGGATACAAAAATGCTGATTCAAAAGGGCACATGCACTCCAATGTTTATAGCAGCATTATGAACAATCGCCAAACTATGGAGAGTGCCCAAATGTCCATCAACTGATGAATGGATAAAGAAGACATGCATATATCTTATTATATATTATATAATATAGAAGATATGATATCCATTATATAAGAAGATTATATATATTTTATATATATAATGGAATATTTCTCAGTGATCAAAAATAATGAAATATTGCCATTTGTAACAATGTGGATGGAACTGGTGTGTATTATGCTAAGAGAAATAAGTCAGGCAGAGAAAGATAAGTATCAGATGATTTCACTCATATTTGGAATTTGAGAAACACAGCAGATGAACATAGGAGAAGGGAAGGAAAAATAAGATAAAAACAGAGAGGGAGGCAAACCATAAGAAACTCTTAAATACAGAGAACAAACTGGGGTTGCTAGAGGGAAGGTAGGTGGGGGATGGGCTAAATGGGTGATGGATATTTAGGACATTTGTGATGATCACTGGGTGTTATACATAAGTGATGAATCACTAAATTCTACTCCTGAAACCAATAGTACAATGTATGTTTATTACCTTGAATTTACATAATTTTTAGAAAATAGAAAGGGAAAGAGTGATGATATAACAGAGAGGAAGGATTAAGGATTTAGGAAGGTGAGTAGAGAGACGTGCTTACCTATGAACAGAAGAAAAGAGTCATCTCTGAGGCTGGAGGTAAAATGGTCAGAGAAGAGAAAACTAACATAAATTGGTAAAGGAAAGGATCAGGAAGTTGGGACATATAATTTTTGATGGCCTCAATTTTGTCAGGGAGGTAAGTGTAAGGTTGTTTTCTGTAAGGAAGGATGACAATTTATTATGAAGCCTGAAGATAGCAGAAAACTTTTAGGGTAGTGACTGGTAAATGTAAACATCCAAAGAGTTTTGTTGGCCAGTTTCTTAGCAGGCATCCAAGGCCTTTTTGAGTTTGCCTCTCATTCACAATCTAAAGGTCCAGCCTCATCCACTGGATAAAAAAATGGGAGCAAAGTTCACTTTAACCATGGTAATGGATTGCCTGAAGCAATGATTTCTCAACTAAGAGAGACTGATTTATAATGAGGCTAATCATCGTTGTGTGATTTTTTTCCAGCTGGACTCAGAGCTAGGTCTAAAAGCAAAGAAATTGGATTATGGATTATTAATATATCCAGGATTAGAATTTTGTTGGGTGGGTGCAAGAGAAAGAGATAAATGCAAAGGAATCAAGAATACTGGAGACAGAATTGTTCCAGTGATCCACCATGAATGGGATCTTGGCTTGGGAGGGAAGAAAGAGAGCCTTAGAGAAGGCTGCTGGACTGAGAGTGAAGAGATGCACTCAGGGGCTGGACACCTGTCTGAGGTCAAGGATAAAGTACATTGTGAGTAAAGGTGTAAAAGAGTTTGAGAGACTGGGGCATGTGGTCAGGAGATATGTTCTCAGGGTTGTTCACGGCAATTTATCTGGGATTTTGGCATCTGAGCTTTCAGATGATGTTCTGTATCATTGACATTGGCTCACAGCTCTCTGGAGTCCTGCCTTAAGTAAAATTTGGGAGCAGGAAGTATGTGAGTGGTCTTAGAAAGTTCCAAGTCGTTGAGATGGAAACCAAGAGAATTATACAGAATACTCTCAAATAAAAAGGTGTCACAAATGACTCATTAGAAAATTTTTTTGTCTTCTGCACCAGCTGAGTGATGAATGTGATTTGAAGCATAGTGACCTTTTCATTTCCTTAGAAAGATACAGGATCACTATGGTACTTTTTAAAATTTTGCAATGGCATTAATTGGGCTAAAATTGGCTCTGTTTTCTAAAATAATAGCAATTAATAATAATAGTAATAATAAAGGAAATTGGTCAAGTTAACAGAAAACTGAGACTTCAGTGGAAATGATTTTGTACTGTTAATGACTGGAGCAAGACTGGAAGTCTTGACCAAAGAAATCACTGGAGGTTCAAATTCAAGGTGTGGAGACATGTTAGCATGGTGCTGGAGCAAACTGGACTGGTGCATGGGCTGGCCAGCTCGAGCAAAGGAGCCAGGTTTGAGGCCACCCGTGGAACCTCACAGCTATGACACCCTCTGCTTGGTCCTGGTATGGTCAACATGATCTGGAGGAGTCTGGGAATCACAGTCAGCCAGCTTCTCTCCCAAGCTGGTCTGAACAGTCTCAGCATCATCTCTGTGAGCATTTGAACCTGTTCTGACTTTTAGCTTGTTTCTGTGACAGACAGAAGATCATTAATGTACTGGGGTTGTTTTCAGTCTTCTGTCAACTCTCACAGTACTTCTCAAACTATAATCATCATAAGAAACACTTGGTTTTCTTGTTCAATGTAGATTCTGATTCAGTGGGGCTGGAGTGAGGCCTGAGATGCTCCCATGTATCCTGATTCTGCTGGTCTGGGAGCTACTCTTTGAGTAGTGAGGCTCTCAGCCAAGCTTTCCCCCAAAAGGCACTCCCTTACTCACCATTTTCTCCCTTTTTAGTGAGCATTTACTCCAAATCTCCCAAGAACTAATCATTGGGTTTGGGAGTAGGATGCAAGAAGTGAAGAAAGGGGATAAAGGAACAAGACATGGTTCCTGCCCACAACAGAACAGGCAATGATACTACACATAAGTATAATAGAGAGATGGACAGAGGATTGGGATAATACAGAGAAAGGACTAAATCTTCCAGGATTTTCAGGAAGGATTCCACAGATGTAGTGACATTAAGATGGATACTGAAACCTGAGTTGGAAGGCACCAAGTGAAGAGATGGAGAGACATTCCCAGCAAAGGGAAAAGTTTGTGCAAAGGGCTAGAAATCCATAACATGTTTGTGCAATGGTAAGAGTCCTGGGGAACAAATGGGTTGTGAGTGAAATACAAGGTCACAAAGACTTTTTCTACCCTGCTAAGAAATTGGTTGGCAAAACTCTTTGCATGTTTACACTTACCAGCTAGACAAAAGCTCAGACAGGCAGGTGGGACAAGCAGGTATCTTAGAATAACAGTAACTTACCGTTGATTCCATCCTCCATAGATGCTCATTCCTCTTGAACTGTATTGGGTATACCCTGGGAGAAAAAGGGTAAAAGTCAAAGAGGAGGAGACCACAAAGGGGCAAAGCATTGCAAGAGCTACCATTTGTACCACATTCATGTGCTAACTATAAACAAGTATTATTTGTGTACCCACACCAGCCCCAAGGCTCCAGGCTACTACTTTGGGTCTTGTTTGCCATGAGAATACATGGGCTTTATGTAATTAAAATAAATTGACTCCTTTTTCTTTTTTAACCAATTTTTGTGGCCAGCTTTCATTTTCTACCATGTCCCTCCACAGCACAGCCAGGTTCCATTTGTACAATGAAGGGTCCCAGACCTGCTAGGCTTCTCTGGTTTAGCACAGGAAGGACAGCAGGGGGAAGGAAAGGAGTAAGGAAGAAAAGGAGGGAGGAAGGAAGAAAAGGCAAACAAAAATGACAAGAAAGCAAAAGATATATTTTTTCTCCTAATGTTTCTTTTTTTTTTTAAATAGTTAATTGTCAAGTTGGTTTCCATATAACACCCAGTGCTCATCCCCACAAGTGCCCTCCCCCATGCCCATCACCCCCCTTCCCATCTCCCCCACCCCCATCAGCCAATTACTTTTTAACTCCTAATAGCCTTTACTTGNGGAACATTGGGGTCCATGTGCCCCTATGCATCAGCAAAAGATATTTTTAAAAAAGTAGGTGCTTGCATGGTATGGTCTGACAGTCTGAATTTCATTCTTGGAGTCAGATGGCACGGTTATGGGCTTTCCACTCAGCATTGACTGTGCCCTCTCCTGCACTGGGCTTATTTGGTGAGGGAGGGGGCCATAAGGTAGCCATCACCATGGATAAAACCAGAACTATGTAGAACATTGTACACTCATTTTATAGCTTACACAAAGCTAACCATTATTTTTAATTGCATACGGGAGGGTGGCATAATCCTTTCTTCCCAGGTTAAGGACTTTTAAGCTCATAATTAGGCCCTGTGTGAATGTATGAAATACAGGTGCAATAGTGAGCTGGCCCAAATGGCCACAGCCATCAGCTCTGAGTATTTATCTGTTGGCATTCAGTTTATCTCCTACAATAAAATTACCCACCAGGATAAAAGACTGCCTTTACTTAGAAACTTTTGTTTTTTGTTGTTTGTTTTTAATATAGTTTATTGTCAAGCTGGTTTCCATATAACACCCAGTGCTCATCCCAACAAGTGCCCCCCTTTATGCCCCTCCCCCATTTTNTTTACTTAGAAACCAATTTTATTGTATTTAATTGAATTTTGTCACATGCCTTTTTCTTTTCCTTTCCTTTCCTTTCCTTTCCTTTCCTTTCCTTTCTTTCCTTTTCTTTTTTCTTTTCTTTTCTTTTCTCTTCTCTGCTTTTCCCTTCTTACTGCATGGAGCTAAATAAATGACTTAATTTAAGTCTTCCATTGGTGACCAATTTCTTTGGGCCTAATGAGCCCATCCCACATGCACAGAAGTGAGCAGGTTTGTAATGAGCTGCTGCTTTCACCCTAAACAAATCTGAGAATGCTGGGTAGCATCCTCTGCATTCATTATTGGGTTAGGGTGATTTGTGCATAAGGGCCTATGGAATTTGGTTACGAACTCCTGTGCCTCTTGGGGAATGGCAGAGCTGGCAGGAGGAGAAGGAAAGAAGGAAACTTGGTGGAGGGAGCCTGACTAAAAAGTTTTCTGTCAAACCTGAAAGACTGAAGAGGCAGGGCTCCTGCTTACCATTAGAATTATGAGCCTGAGCAGTTGCTGTAAGTGGGTTCCAATCCTAGACAAGTAGTTTCACTTCTTTAGTTTACATATCACTGAAGTGAAGATGCTTAACAATTACCTCCTAGGGGGAAACATGAGAGTCAATTTATTCATGTCTTCATTCATTTAACAAATATGTATTGAGTACCTACTTTGGGTCAGGTCCTGTGAAAGAATTTGGGATACATCAGTGAAAAGACTACACATCATCCTACCTTCCTGGACTTTCTGTTAGAAGATTCATATAATAAGCAAATAAATAAATGATATGATCATAGGAGACCTCCTTAGCGAGATAGCATCTGAGTTGGGACCTATATGATGAGAAACAGCTGGCCCTGAAAAGATAAAGAAGAAAAGTTTCAAAGCAGAGAGGCTGGCATGGACACCGTGGGAAAGCTAGGTCTCTTGGAAGAAGAGAAAGAAGGCCTGAGGGCTTCAGTAGAGTCACCCAGTGAATATGGATGACAGGTGAGACTGTAGAAGCAGGCAGGGCTGTGCAAGACCGTAGAAATGTATGTAGATTTTATGTGGATTTTATCTGAAGTGTGATGAGAAAAAATTGGAGGTTTTCATATATGGTAGGGGTGGGGGATGAGCTGGTTCAGCTATTTAAGATTTCTCTGGCTGCTCTCGGGGGAATGGATTGGAAGGGCCAGGAGTACATGTGGAGTGGCTGTCATAGTCGTCCAAATATAAGATGCTATATGGTCACTGGAGGTGAATGAACCCCTTATGTCATGGCTTTGTTAAAAAGCTGATTTGGGAGCACCTGGGTGGCTCAGTTGCTTGAACATCCAACTTAGGCTGAAGTCATGATGTCATGGTTTCTGAGTTTGAGCTCCACGTCTGGCTCTGTGCTGACAGTTCAGAGCTTGGGGCCTGCTTCAGATTCTGTGTCTCCCTTTCTCTCTGCCCCTCCCTTGCTTATGCTCTGTCTCTCTCAAAAATAAATACAGTTTTATCTATACAATGGAATACTACATGGCAATGAGAAAGAATGAAATCTGGCCATGTGTAGCAACATGGATGGAACTTGAGGGTGTTATGCTGAGCAAAATAAGTCAGGCAGAGANTTGGGGGGAAAGGAAGGGGGGTGATGGGCATGGGTGTTATATGGAAACCAACTTGACAATAAACTATTAAAAATAAATAAATAAACTTTTTTAAAGTTGATTTTATTTAGCTCATCTTTCACCCCTCTGCTTTACTATCCAATTTCCCCTTGCCCTATTCATCACCCAGTCCTGCAAGTGAGTTAGAACTTCTCTTTCTTGGCAGGTCTGGTCAATAGAACACAATGGAATGGAGGCATAGTGGGGAGTGAAGAAAGAGGAAATGAATGGATGAATGGGTAGTTGTAATGGCTCATATATCCTTCTACATCCTTAATGCCCAGCAGAGATCTTTGATATAAAACAGGTCCTCAATAACTGTTGACTGAATGGATAAAATGATGAGATGATAAATCAAAGTCAGTTTACCTCCAGAATGTGAAATTGTGGATCCTGTACCTTTATTGATAAAGAGTTTAACTTTGGATTAGAAAGGGCCTCTTCATCTCCATAAATGAATGCACAACAAGAACTTAGGGACAATATTTAGATCAGGTGTACTCCATATGAAAAAAAAAAGATTTTAATTTCTAGTAAGAATAGACTCAGAGGAAATGATTCAAAGTGATGTTAGAAAGTCATTTTACATGGACACTGAACCCATGTTCATTGCTGATGATACATCAAGCATGAAAGATTTGGATTAGTTGTAAGTTCCAAATATCCTAAACAATCCCCCAAACCCCTTCTCAAGTTTTCTCCATCTCAGTAAGCTGCACCACCTTCTACTCAGTTTTCTAATCCAGGAACCTGGCAATTTCTTTAGATTCCATTCTTTCCCTCACTTACTGCATCCAATAGATCTCCAAGTTCCATCAACTATACCTCTTGAGGCACCTGGGAAGCTCAACTGTGGCTTAGGTCACGATTTCATGGTTAATGAGTTCAAGCCCCACGTGGGGCTCTCTGCTGTCAGTGCAGAGCCCGCTTTGGATCTCCCTCTCTCTCTGCCTCTCACTCTCTCTCAAAAATAAATAAACATTGACAATTTTTAAAAAAATTATACCTCTTAATCTTCTGTCTGATCTCCCCACTTCTCACCATGCCCACTGATCACACTTCATTACAGACTGACGTTATCTCTTTCCTAGACTTTTGTGAATGCCTTCTAACTGATCTCTCTTCCACTTTTGTACTCCTACAACCCATTTTTTTACCTAGCAAAGGTGATATTTTATTTTATTTTATTTTTGTTTTTTTTTTTTCATGTTTTATTTATTTCTAGGAGAGAGAGAGACAGCGTGAACAGGGGAGGGCCAGAGAGAGAGGGAGTCACAGACTGAAACAGGGTCAATCACAGACTGAAACAGGCTCCAGGCTCCGAGCTGGCAGTCAGCACAGAGCCCGACGCGGGGCTCGAACCCACGAACCGCGAGATCATGACCTAAGCGAAAGTCGGACGCTTAACCGACTAAGCCACCCAGGCGCCCCGCAAAGGTGATATTTTAAAGAGCAAATCAGATCATTTTTCTCTCATACTTAAAGCCCTTCAATGATTTCTTCCAATACCTACCTCCAAGCTTCTTCTCATACCTGTCTCCTTGCTTGTACTCTACTCTCCTGCCATACTAGAGTTCTTTCAGATTCTTTTTCTGAAATATGAGACTTCACATGCTTTGTATATTCTGTCTAATGTGCTACTGCCCCTCCCCACTTCCTCTACTGCTTAGGAGGGTTTACTAGTCTTGGAAGAGATAGCCCAAAGGAGTGAGACAGGCAGAAACTATCTCTATAACCCCTAGCAGTCAGGCATCCAACAGCAGCAATTATTCTTTTAGACCTGAAGTCAGATGAGGAGAGAAGGAGAGGGAAAGGATGGTCACGCATCACTTTATTTTACTTTTCTTCCTGGTTGTGCACCAGGATTGGAAGTCAATCTTATTCAAAATGGTGACTTCTCATGTCAATGCAAGTTGTAGCTGTAGGTAAGGGGATATCATTGTGTAGGCTGATTTATTCCTGACCAACCATTTGAGTGGGAGCACTGCAGAATACAGACATATACCAAAGGTATCCAGGAAAACACAGGTACAATTCATATTCTATATGGTTTCAAAGGCCATGCTAGGGCAGGAACTACTTCTGATGACACAATTTAGAGCAACGCACACTCCCCAAGTCTCCCTGGTAATCCAGTTGCCTTGGAAACACAATGATGCTAATGGTTGCTGCTTATCCCTATTAAATGAAAAGCTTCACTCATCAGGGTTTTGAAATTTCTGGTCCTTTTTTATCTTTATTCCACTGCCTGGCAATTCTATTCTTACACCAAGAGCTAATAGCAGTCCTGGGCCATCCCTAAATGATGCAGAGACTTTTTCTTGAATTTTGCTACTCCCTAATTGGCTATTAACTTTTGACCCCAGGCTTCTGTTTGCAGCACACCAGGAGACAAACAAATTGAAGGTGTAGAGTCTATGAGCTTTTCCCTTATTCATCCCATATAAAAGCAGACTAAGAGCATAAGGTATGTGCAGGAAGCCCTTCTCTTCTTACAAGTATTGCTCACTGACTTGTGAACTTGCTACAGATAGCATCCACCTTCCTCCTCCAATCTTATACCTAAGATCAACATGTGTGCTCCACAATCTGACTTTGACACTGAAACACCACATGTGGAGGGTAAATGTATCCTTTCATAATCCCCTCATGATCAAACTGCATGAGCCCTCCTTTTCTGCCTCATCCATAATAGCTCTCATCTGAGCAATGGCTTTTGCTCAAAGTTTACCAAGGCAAGATCCCTAGAGTCTTGTAGGAATGAAACCTAAAAGAAGTGTCCTAAAATCATAAAAAGAAAAAGGCAGGAGTCGGTAGAGTGCAGGGATCAGGAGGCAGAGCTGGGCTTTTTGTTGGTGTGATTGCACACACATTTAAATATATATCATCCTTTGACCTCTTGCTATCCCACACTTTGCTTGCATATTTACACTGCTTCTCTAACACTTTTTCATTATAGTCCTAAGCACCAATGTGTGGTTTAGATATACGGTTTCTGGAATTAGATTTTCAGGGAACAATATGCCAGCCTTACCATCTCAGTTCTGTGACTTTGGGCAAGTTGCTTAACTTCTCTGTCCCTCAGTTTCTTCATGCATAAAATGGGAATCAAAATAGCATGCAATCTAATGCTATTGTAAGGAATAAATATAATACATGTAAAGCACTTGGAATACTACTTAGTTCTTAGTGTGCCAAAAATGTGGCCTACTACTATTGCTTTTATAATTAAAAGAGACGTTGAAAAGGACATCCCAACCTGATCTGCAGATACACCTGCCCAAATACGTCTGACCGCTCAGCCTCTGCCCACTCTAAAACCTTTTTCTTTGCCCCTCTCCCTGGACCTCCCTTCTAGCCAAGACCCTTAGACATCCAGACTACTTCTAATCCTGCTGGGAGCCCCACAGGCCTCGCTGGATGACAGTCATGTTGGAAATGAGCCTGCCGGTATTGACCAAGCCTCACAATATTCCAGATCAGACGATATTCCTCTCACAGATTGCTCATAAGGAAAAGCATATTCCTGCCTCTTCAAAAGAGATTTTATATGAAAGCATTGTGGATGATTGTCAAAAGGCTCTTCCTATGGGCCTTGCAGATCCAAGACTTAGATAATAAAGGGTGCAAAGAACACAAGAGTTACAATTGAGTCTGGCCCTAAGACGAAGAGCCTAATTTAGAGTTAAGGACAGACATCCACCCCCACCCAATTGTTTCTGCTTGGAGCACCGCCTCTCCCCAAGTCATTTGTGATCAGTATTCAGAGTGACTTATTCTGGCCTTGAATATGCTGATTGCACCCTGTGAAGGAACCTATTGAGGAACTTCTTCTTTTGTGATTATGGGAGCAAAGGTGTTTCCTGAAAGACCTGTTTTTCTTAATACTTCTTAAACAAACTATTGACCCCTGCTCACAAAGAAGTAACTTCACTTTTTTTATGCTAAAAACACTGTCTTGTATGCTAAAGATGCCGTCCTTCCCCATAGGATAAGCATCTAAATGCCCTACCTCAATCATTACTGATAAAGATTATGCAGGAGTCTTCTACAAATCTATGTTCTGGGAAATTCTTACATATCAAAGAAGTTTNCACCTCCGGCATAATCCCAATTCAATACTCCAACCCCACCTTGAAACGTGCCGCTCTTGTGCCAGGTATAAAATAAGAAACTATATATTAGAGGATTTTAGAGATATCAATTTTTTATTAGGAGAAGAAACAGATTTCAGCCCAAACTCTCTTTTACATGTAGGTATATGTTACATCACACAGACTATGAAGTAATTGCCTGGGTCCTAGCCATTGCCACCAACATACTTTTTACATTGCCCTTCAACCAGGGCATAGCATGCACTAAACTTTCTGGATCAGTCTCCATTTCTGTACTCTTGAGTTTGATCCCAGTAGTACTAGCATTAAAAATTGTCATTAAATTTTCCTTCTAGAAATAGCCCATATCCTTTCATGTGTAATTTGCTATTTTACTTAATTTCTATTTCATTCCAGAAGGTTATCTGTGCCTTTTAGCAATTTCAAATGTTCTGTGGTCTTACCAGTCTTGGCTTTCATAGCCAAATCAACATGGAAATATTCGTTCTTTCAATGAATATCCATTGAGTACTGTATCAGTCAGGATATTCCAGATAATACTGCAGTAACAAACAAATAATGCCCCCACAATCTTAGTGGCTTATTTTAAATAAAGATCTATTTCTTGTTCACACAACATATCACTGCTAGAAGGCTCTAGCCTGCTCCATGTCTCCATTCTAGAACATAGCCTAATGTTTTAGCCATCAACTTAAATGCTGTTGGTCACTGTGACAGAGGGGAAAAAGAGCTCCAGAGCATTTCACAGTGGACATTAGATGCTCTGCACTAGTGATACATGCAACTTTCACTCAAAACTCATCGATCAGCCAAGATATGGAAGCAACCCAAGTAGCTATCAAAAGATGAATGGATAAAGAAGATGTACATATACAATATGGACTATTACTCAGCCATTAAGAAGAATGAGATCTTGCCATTTGTGATAAGATGAATGGATCTGGAGGATATCATGCAAAGTGAGATAAGTCAGGCAGAGAAACACAAATACTATATGATCTCATTTATATGTGGATTCTAAAAAACACTAGTTGGGATGAGCACTGGGTGTTATATGGAAAACAACTTGACAATAAACTATTTAAGGGGAAAAAAAAGCACATGAACAAACAAACAAACAAACGGACTCTTAAATACAGACAACAAACTGGTGGTTGCCAGGGGGCAGGATGATAGGGAAACAGGTAAAGCAGATAAAGGGGGTGAAAAAGTACAAATTTCCAGTTATAAAATAAATAAGGTCATGGAGATGTACAGCATAGGCAATCTAGTCAATAATATTGTCTTGATCTTGTGTGGTGACAGATGATAACTATACTTACTGTGGTGAGCACTGAGTAATGTATAGAATTGTTGAATCAATATGTTGTACACCTGAAAATAATATAGCATTGCATGTTAACTATACTTCAATTAGAAAAAAAATCTATTTGTCAGAGTTACTTACATGGTCACACTCAACTGCTAAAGGGCCAATAAATGCAATTCTACTATGCGTCCTGAATATAGAGAGGCAAAAATAGCTGGTGAACTGCATTCATGACTACCACAAGTGCTTACTACGTGCCAAACACTGAAGTGAGGGTATGCAAGTGAATAGAATGGATCATGTCTCTGCTCTCACAGACCTCACCTCTTCATGTATTTCTGTGTCTGTGTATGTTAGGGAGGTATAACTGACATTGAAAGTAACTGCAAGTGAGATGAGATACAGAGGGGAAGTACGGTTTGCTATGGGGTGTATAACAGTGGAACAGGGAAGTTATCTGGTTGAAGAGGAAAAAGGAGCCCCCCATAACCAACCCTGGATAATTAACATTACATTTAACACATTGGGTTGTGGGTGTGTTCTCAACCTACTTTTATCTGCCAGGCTTTGGCTCTGAGCTGGAGGATCAAGCTGAGATTTGAGTTTTCACTCCTCACTCAAAATGATAATCTTTACCATTCTGACTTCACATCCAGGACTGCTTCCACTCTAATCATAACCTACTCTGGGGTATTGGGCATGCATATCATGACAGGGAGCACATTGTGAACTACAAACCAGATTACCTGAGTACACTCATTTGCGCTATGACCTTGGATAAGTCACTTCAACTCTGAAGCCTCAGTGTTTTTATTCATTAAATTGAGATAATAAATAGTCCCTAAGCCAGTCT